>NW_026776854.1:0-45347 GCF_030936135.1 Gavia stellata
TTGCGAACGTCCAGGGATTGCTCCTACACTAAAGGTGCCAGCCCTGAAAGCTCTTGCTGGTCCTCATCTCCCACTGGTAACCTCTCAAACGACCCACAAACACTTGGGCTCTGAACTTGTTTAGCCTACTAAAACTTCCAACGTACACAGCCTCTCCTGCTCAATCTGGCCAGAGCTCAACTCCGAAATTGCGGACGACCAGGGATTGCTCCTACACTAAAGGTGCCAGCCCTGAAATCTCTTGCTGGTCCTCATCTCCCACTGGTAACCTCTCAAACGAACCACAAACACTTGGGCTCTGAACTTGTTTAGCCTACTAAAACTTCCAACGTACACAGCCTCTCCTGCTCAATCTGGCCAGAGCTCAACTCCGAAATTGCGAACGTCCAGGGATTGCTCCTACACTAAAGGTGCCAGCCCTGAAAGCTCTTGCTGGTCCTCATCTCCCACTGGTAACCTCTCAAACGAACCACAAACACTTGGGCTCTGAACTTGTTTAGCCTACTAAAACTTCCAACGTACACAGCCTCTCCTGCTCAATCTGGCCAGAGCTCAACTCCGAAATTGCGAACGTCCAGGGATTGCTCCTACACTAAAGGTGCCAGCCCTGAAAGCTCTTGCTGGTCCTCATCTCCCACTGGTAACCTCTCAAACGAACCACAAACACTTGGGCTCTGAACTTGTTTAGGCTACTAAAACTTCCAACGTACACAGCCTCTCCTGCTCAATCTGGCCAGAGCTCAACTCCGAAATTGCGAACGTCCAAGGATTGCTCCTACACTAAAGGTGCCAGCCCTGAAAGCTCTTGCTGGTCCTCATCTCCCACTGGTAACCTCTCAAACGAACCACAAACACTTGGGCTCTGAACTTGTTTAGCCTACTAAAACTTCCAACGTACACAGCCTCTCCTGCTCAATCTGGCCAAAATTCAACACCGAAATTGTGAACGTCCAGGGATTGCTCCTACACTAAAGGTGCCAGCCCTGAAAGCTCTTGCTGGTCCTCATCTCCCACTGGTAACCTCTCAAACGAACCACAAACACTTGGGCTCTGAACTTGTTTAGCCTACTAAAACTTCCAACGTACACAGCCTCTCCTGCTCAATCTGGCCAGAGCTCAACTCCGAAATTGCGAACGTCCAGGGATTGCTCCTACACTAAAGGTGCCAGCCCTGAAAGCTCTTGCTGGTCCTCATCTCCCACTGGTAACCTCTCAAACGAACCACAAACACTTGGGCTCTGAACTTGTTTAGCCTACTAAAACTTCCAACGTACACAGCCTCTCCTGCTCAATCTGGCCAGAGCTCAACTCCGAAATTGCGAACGTCCAGCGATTGCTCCTACACTAAAGGTGCCAGCCCTGAAAGCTCTTGCTGGTCCTCATCTCCCACTGGTAACCTCTCAAACGAACCACAAACACTTGGGCTCTGAACTTGTTTAGCCTACTAAAACTTCCAACGTACACAGCCTCTCCTGCTCAATCTGGCCAGAGCTCAACTCCGAAATTGCGAACGTCCAGGGATTGCTCCTACACTAAAGGTGCCAGCCCTGAAAGCTCTTGCTGGTCCTCATCTCCCACTGGTAACCTCTCAAACGAACCACAAACACTTGGGCTCTGAACTTGTTTAGCCTACTAAAACTTCCAACGTACACAGCCTCTCCTGCTCAATCTGGCCAGAGCTCAACTCCGAAATTGCGAACGTCCAAGGATTGCTCCTACACTAAAGGTGCCAGCCCTGAAAGCTCTTGCTGGTCCTCATCTCCCACTGGTAACCTCTCAAACGAACCACAAACACTTGGGCTCTGAACTTGTTTAGCCTACTAAAACTTCCAACGTACACAGCCTCTCCTGCTCAATCTGGCCAGAGCTCAACACCGACATTGCGAACGCCCAGCGATTGCTCCTACACTAAAGGTGCCAGCCCTGAAAGCTCTTGCTGGTCCTCATCTCCCACTGGTAACCTCTCAAACGAACCACAAACACTTGGGCTCTGAACTTGTTTAGCCTACTAAAACTTCCAATGTACACAGCCTCTCCTGCTCAATCTGGCCAGAGCTCAACTCCGAAATTGCGAACGTCCAGGGATTGCTCCTACACTAAAGGTGCCAGCCCTGAAAGCTCTTGCTGGTCCTCATCTCCCACTGGTAACCTCTCAAACGACCCACAAACACTTGGGCTCTGAACTTGTTTAGCCTACTAAAACTTCCAACGTACACAGCCTCTCCTGCTCAATCTGGCCAGAGCTCAACACCGACATTGCGAACGTCCAAGGATTGCTCCTACACTAAAGGTGCCAGCCCTGAAAGCTCTTGCTGGTCCTCATCTCCCACTGGTAACCTCTCAAACGAACCACAAACACTTGGGCTCTGAACTTGTTTAGCCTACTAAAACTTCCAACGTACACAGCCTCTCCTGCTCAATCTGGCCAGAGCTCAACTCCGAAATTGCGGACGACCAGGGATTGCTCCTACACTAAAGGTGCCAGCCCTGAAATCTCTTGCTGGTCCTCATCTCCCACTGGTAACCTCTCAAACGAACCACAAACACTTGGGCTCTGAACTTGTTTAGCCTACTAAAACTTCCAACGTACACAGCCTCTCCTGCTCAATCTGGCCAGAGCTCAACTCCGAAATTGCGAACGTCCAGGGATTGCTCCTACACTAAAGGTGCCAGCCCTGAAAGCTCTTGCTGGTCCTCATCTCCCACTGGTAACCTCTCAAACGAACCACAAACACTTGGGCTCTGAACTTGTTTAGCCTACTAAAACTTCCAACGTACACAGCCTCTCCTGCTCAATCTGGCCAGAGCTCAACTCCGAAATTGCGAACGTCCAGGGATTGCTCCTACACTAAAGGTGCCAGCCCTGAAAGCTCTTGCTGGTCCTCATCTCCCACTGGTAACCTCTCAAACGAACCACAAACACTTGGGCTCTGAACTTGTTTAGGCTACTAAAACTTCCAACGTACACAGCCTCTCCTGCTCAATCTGGCCAGAGCTCAACTCCGAAATTGCGAACGTCCAAGGATTGCTCCTACACTAAAGGTGCCAGCCCTGAAAGCTCTTGCTGGTCCTCATCTCCCACTGGTAACCTCTCAAACGAACCACAAACACTTGGGCTCTGAACTTGTTTAGCCTACTAAAACTTCCAACGTACACAGCCTCTCCTGCTCAATCTGGCCAAAATTCAACACCGAAATTGTGAACGTCCAGGGATTGCTCCTACACTAAAGGTGCCAGCCCTGAAAGCTCTTGCTGGTCCTCATCTCCCACTGGTAACCTCTCAAACGAACCACAAACACTTGGGCTCTGAACTTGTTTAGCCTACTAAAACTTCCAACGTACACAGCCTCTCCTGCTCAATCTGGCCAGAGCTCAACTCCGAAATTGCGAACGTCCAGCGATTGCTCCTACACTAAAGGTGCCAGCCCTGAAAGCTCTTGCTGGTCCTCATCTCCCACTGGTAACCTCTCAAACGAACCACAAACACTTGGGCTCTGAACTTGTTTAGCCTACTAAAACTTCCAACGTACACAGCCTCTCCTGCTCAATCTGGCCAAAATTCAACACCGAAATTGTGAACGTCCAGGGATTGCTCCTACACTAAAGGTGCCATCCCTGAAAGCTCTTGCTGGTCCTCATCTCCCACTGGTAACCTCTCAAACGAACCACAAACACTTGGGCTCTGAACTTGTTTAGCCTACTAAAACTTCCAACGTACACAGCCTCTCCTGCTCAATCTGGCCAGAGCTCAACTCCGAAATTGCGAACGTCCAGGGATTGCTCCTACACTAAAGGTGCCAGCCCTGAAAGCTCTTGCTGGTCCTCATCTCCCACTGGTAACCTCTCAAACGAACCACAAACACTTGGGCTCTGAACTTGTTTAGCCTACTAAAACTTCCAACGTACACAGCCTCTCCTGCTCAATCTGGCCAGAGCTCAACTCCGAAATTGCGAACGTCCAGCGATTGCTCCTACACTAAAGGTGCCAGCCCTGAAAGCTCTTGCTGGTCCTCATCTCCCACTGGTAACCTCTCAAACGAACCACAAACACTTGGGCTCTGAACTTGTTTAGCCTACTAAAACTTCCAACGTACACAGCCTCTCCTGCTCAATCTGGCCAGAGCTCAACTCCGAAATTGCGAACGTCCAGGGATTGCTCCTACACTAAAGGTGCCAGCCCTGAAAGCTCTTGCTGGTCCTCATCTCCCACTGGTAACCTCTCAAACGAACCACAAACACTTGGGCTCTGAACTTGTTTAGCCTACTAAAACTTCCAACGTACACAGCCTCTCCTGCTCAATCTGGCCAGAGCTCAACTCCGAAATTGCGAACGTCCAAGGATTGCTCCTACACTAAAGGTGCCAGCCCTGAAAGCTCTTGCTGGTCCTCATCTCCCACTGGTAACCTCTCAAACGAACCACAAACACTTGGGCTCTGAACTTGTTTAGCCTACTAAAACTTCCAACGTACACAGCCTCTCCTGCTCAATCTGGCCAAAATTCAACACCGAAATTGTGAACGTCCAGGGATTGCTCCTACACTAAAGGTGCCAGCCCTGAAAGCTCTTGCTGGTCCTCATCTCCCACTGGTAACCTCTCAAACGAACCACAAACACTTGGGCTCTGAACTTGTTTAGCCTACTAAAACTTCCAACGTACACAGCCTCTCCTGCTCAATCTGGCCAGAGCTCAACTCCGAAATTGCGAACGTCCAGCGATTGCTCCTACACTAAAGGTGCCAGCCCTGAAAGCTCTTGCTGGTCCTCATCTCCCACTGGTAACCTCTCAAACGAACCACAAACACTTGGGCTCTGAACTTGTTTAGCCTACTAAAACTTCCAACGTACACAGCCTCTCCTGCTCAATCTGGCCAAAATTCAACACCGAAATTGTGAACGTCCAGGGATTGCTCCTACACTAAAGGTGCCAGCCCTGAAAGCTCTTGCTGGTCCTCATCTCCCACTGGTAACCTCTCAAACGAACCACAAACACTTGGGCTCTGAACTTGTTTAGCCTACTAAAACTTCCAACGTACACAGCCTCTCCTGCTCAATCTGGCCAGAGCTCAACTCCGAAATTGCGAACGTCCAGGGATTGCTCCTACACTAAAGGTGCCAGCCCTGAAAGCTCTTGCTGGTCCTCATCTCCCACTGGTAACCTCTCAAACGAACCACAAACACTTGGGCTCTGAACTTGTTTAGCCTACTAAAACTTCCAACGTACACAGCCTCTCCTGCTCAATCTGGCCAGAGCTCAACACCGAAATTGTGAACGTCCAGGGATTGCTCCTACACTAAAGGTGCCATCCCTGAAAGCTCTTGCTGGTCCTCATCTCCCACTGGTAACCTCTCAAACGAACCACAAACACTTGGGCTCTGAACTTGTTTAGCCTACTAAAACTTCCAACGTACACAGCCTCTCCTGCTCAATCTGGCCAGAGCTCAACTCCGAAATTGCGAACGTCCAGGGATTGCTCCTACACTAAAGGTGCCAGCCCTGAAAGCTCTTGCTGGTCCTCATCTCCCACTGGTAACCTCTCAAACGAACCACAAACACTTGGGCTCTGAACTTGTTTAGCCTACTAAAACTTCCAACGTACACAGCCTCTCCTGCTCAATCTGGCCAGAGCTCAACTCCGAAATTGCGAACGTCCAGGGATTGCTCCTACACTAAAGGTGCCAGCCCTGAAAGCTCTTGCTGGTCCTCATCTCCCACTGGTAACCTCTCAAACGAACCACAAACACTTGGGCTCTGAACTTGTTTAGCCTACTAAAACTTCCAACGTACACAGCCTCTCCTGCTCAATGTGGCCAGAGCTCAACTCCGAAATTGCGAACGTCCAGGGATTGCTCCTACACTAAAGGTGCCAGCCCTGAAAGCTCTTGCTGGTCCTCATCTCCCACTGGTAACCTCTCAAACGAACCACAAACACTTGGGCTCTGAACTTGTTTAGCCTACTAAAACTTCCAACGTACACAGCCTCTCCTGCTCAATCTGGCCAGAGCTCAACACCGACATTGCTAACGTCCAAGGATTGCTCCTACACTAAAGGTGCCAGCCCTGAAAGCTCTTGCTGGTCCTCATCTCCCACTGGTAACCTCTCAAACGAACCACAAACACTTGGGCTCTGAACTTGTTTAGCCTACTAAAACTTCCAACGTACACAGCCTCTCCTGCTCAATCTGGCCAGAGCTCAACACCGACATTGCGAACGTCCAGCGATTGCTCCTACACTAAAGGTGCCAGCCCTGAAAGCTCTTGCTGGTCCTCATCTCCCACTGGTAACCTCTCAAACGAACCACAAACACTTGGGCTCTGAACTTGTTTAGCCTACTAAAACTTCCAACGTACACAGCCTCTCCTGCTCAATCTGGCCAGAGCTCAACACCGACATTGCGAACGCCCAGCGATTGCTCCTACACTAAAGGTGCCAGCCCTGAAAGCTCTTGCTGGTCCTCATCTCCCACTGGTAACCTCTCAAACGAACCACAAACACTTGGGCTCTGAACTTGTTTAGCCTACTAAAACTTCCAATGTACACAGCCTCTCCTGCTCAATCTGGCCAGAGCTCAACTCCGAAATTGCGAACGTCCAGGGATTGCTCCTACACTAAAGGTGCCAGCCCTGAAAGCTCTTGCTGGTCCTCATCTCCCACTGGTAACCTCTCAAACGAACCACAAACACTTGGGCTCTGAACTTGTTTAGCCTACTAAAACTTCCAACGTACACAGCCTCTCCTGCTCAATCTGGCCAGAGCTCAACTCCGAAATTGCGAACGTCCAGGGATTGCTCCTACATTAAAGGTGCCAGCCCTGAAAGCTCTTGCTGGTCCTCATCTCCCACTGGTAACCTCTCAAACGAACCACAAACACTTGGGCTCTGAACTTGTTTAGCCTACTAAAACTTCCAACGTACACAGCCTCTCCTGCTCAATCTGGCCAGAGCTCAACACCGACATTGCGAACGTCCAAGGATTGCTCCTACACTAAAGGTGCCAGCCCTGAAAGCTCTTGCTGGTCCTCATCTCCCACTGGTAACCTCTCAAACGAACCACAAACACTTGGGCTCTGAACTTGTTTAGCCTACTAAAACTTCCAACGTACACAGCCTCTCCTGCTCAATCTGGCCAGAGCTCAACACCGAAATTGCGAACGTCCAGCGATTGCTCCTACACTAAAGGTGCCAGCCCTGAAAGCTCTTGCTGGTCCTCATCTCCCACTGGTAACCTCTCAAACGAACCACAAACACTTGGGCTCTGAACTTGTTTAGCCTACTAAAACTTCCAATGTACACAGCCTCTCCTGCTCAATCTGGCCAGAGCTCAACTCCGAAATTGCGAACGTCCAGGGATTGCTCCTACACTAAAGGTGCCATCCCTGAAAGCTCTTGCTGGTCCTCATCTCCCACTGGTAACCTCTCAAACGAACCACAAACACTTGGGCTCTGAACTTGTTTAGCCTACTAAAACTTCCAACGTACACAGCCTCTCCTGCTCAATCTGGCCAGAGCTCAACACCGACATTGCGAACGTCCAAGGATTGCTCCTACACTAAAGGTGCCAGCCCTGAAAGCTCTTGCTGGTCCTCATCTCCCACTGGTAACCTCTCAAACGAACCACAAACACTTGGCCTCTGAACTTGTTTAGCCTACTAAAACTTCCAACGTACACAGCCTCTCCTGCTCAATCTGGCCAGAGCTCAACACCGAAATTGCGAACGTCCAGCGATTGCTCCTACACTAAAGGTGCCAGCCCTGAAAGCTCTTGCTGGTCCTCATCTCCCACTGGTAACCTCTCAAACGAACCACAAACACTTGGGCTCTGAACTTGTTTAGCCTACTAAAACTTCCAACGTACACAGCCTCTCCTGCTCAATCTGGCCAGAGCTCAACACCGACATTGCGAACGCCCAGCGATTGCTCCTACACTAAAGGTGCCAGCCCTGAAAGCTCTTGCTGGTCCTCATCTCCCACTGGTAACCTCTCAAACGAACCACAAACACTTGGGCTCTGAACTTGTTTAGCCTACTAAAACTTCCAATGTACACAGCCTCTCCTGCTCAATCTGGCCAGAGCTCAACTCCGAAATTGCAAACGTCCAGGGATTGCTCCTACACTAAAGGTGCCAGCCCTGAAAGCTCTTGCTGGTCCTCATCTCCCACTGGTAACCTCTCAAACGAACCACAAACACTTGGGCTCTGAACTTGTTTAGCCTACTAAAACTTCCAACGTACACAGCCTCTCCTGCTCAATCTGGCCAGAGCTCAACACCGACATTGCGAACGTCCAGGGATTGCTCCTACACTAAAGGTGCCAGCCCTGAAAGCTCTTGCTGGTCCTCATCTCCCACTGGTAACCTCTCAAACGAACCACAAACACTTGGGCTCTGAACTTGTTTAGCCTACTAAAACTTCCAACGTACACAGCCTCTCCTGCTCAATCTGGCCAGAGCTCAACTCCGAAATTGTGAACGTCCAGGGATTGCTCCTACACTAAAGGTGCCAGCCCTGAAATCTCTTGCTGGTCCTCATCTCCCACTGGTAACCTCTCAAACGAACCACAAACACTTGGGCTCTGAACTTGTTTAGCCTACTAAAACTTCCAACGTACACAGCCTCTCCTGCTCAATCTGGCCAGAGCTCAACTCCGAAATTGCGAACGTCCAGGGATTGCTCCTACACTAAAGGTGACAGCCCTGAAAGCTCTTGCTGGTCCTCATCTCCCACTGGTAACCTCTCAAACGAACCACAAACACTTGGGCTCTGAACTTGTTTAGCCTACTAAAACTTCCAACGTACACAGCCTCTCCTGCTCAATCTGGCCAGAGCTCAACTCCGAAATTGCGAACGTCCAGGGATTGCTCCTACACTAAAGGTGCCAGCCCTGAAAGCTCTTGCTGGTCCTCATCTCCCACTGGTAACCTCTCAAACGAACCACAAACACTTGGGCTCTGAACTTGTTTAGGCTACTAAAACTTCCAACGTACACAGCCTCTCCTGCTCAATCTGGCCAGAGCTCAACTCCGAAATTGCGAACGTCCAAGGATTGCTCCTACACTAAAGGTGCCAGCCCTGAAAGCTCTTGCTGGTCCTCATCTCCCACTGGTAACCTCTCAAACGAACCACAAACACTTGGGCTCTGAACTTGTTTAGCCTACTAAAACTTCCAACGTACACAGCCTCTCCTGCTCAATCTGGCCAGAGCTCAACACCGACATTGCGAACGCCCAGCGATTGCTCCTACACTAAAGGTGCCAGCCCTGAAAGCTCTTGCTGGTCCTCATCTCCCACTGGTAACCTCTCAAACGAACCACAAACACTTGGGCTCTGAACTTGTTTAGCCTACTAAAACTTCCAATGTACACAGCCTCTCCTGCTCAATCTGGCCAGAGCTCAACTCCGAAATTGCGAACGTCCAGGGATTGCTCCTACACTAAAGGTGCCAGCCCTGAAAGCTCTTGCTGGTCCTCATCTCCCACTGGTAACCTCTCAAACGAACCACAAACACTTGGGCTCTGAACTTGTTTAGCCTACTAAAACTTCCAACGTACACAGCCTCTCCTGCTCAATCTGGCCAGAGCTCAACTCCGAAATTGTGAACGTCCAGGGATTGCTCCTACACTAAAGGTGCCAGCCCTGAAATCTCTTGCTGGTCCTCATCTCCCACTGGTAACCTCTCAAACGAACCACAAACACTTGGGCTCTGAACTTGTTTAGCCTACTAAAACTTCCAACGTACACAGCCTCTCCTGCTCAATCTGGCCAGAGCTCAACTCCGAAATTGCGAACGTCCAGGGATTGCTCCTACACTAAAGGTGCCAGCCCTGAAAGCTCTTGCTGGTCCTCATCTCCCACTGGTAACCTCTCAAACGAACCACAAACACTTGGGCTCTGAACTTGTTTAGGCTACTAAAACTTCCAACGTACACAGCCTCTCCTGCTCAATCTGGCCAGAGCTCAACTCCGAAATTGCGAACGTCCAAGGATTGCTCCTACACTAAAGGTGCCAGCCCTGAAAGCTCTTGCTGGTCCTCATCTCCCACTGGTAACCTCTCAAACGAACCACAAACACTTGGGCTCTGAACTTGTTTAGCCTACTAAAACTTCCAACGTACACAGCCTCTCCTGCTCAATCTGGCCAGAGCTCAACACCGACATTGCGAACGCCCAGCGATTGCTCCTACACTAAAGGTGCCAGCCCTGAAAGCTCTTGCTGGTCCTCATCTCCCACTGGTAACCTCTCAAACGAACCACAAACACTTGGGCTCTGAACTTGTTTAGCCTACTAAAACTTCCAATGTACACAGCCTCTCCTGCTCAATCTGGCCAGAGCTCAACTCCGAAATTGCGAACGTCCAGGGATTGCTCCTACACTAAAGGTGCCAGCCCTGAAAGCTCTTGCTGGTCCTCATCTCCCACTGGTAACCTCTCAAACGAACCACAAACACTTGGGCTCTGAACTTGTTTAGCCTACTAAAACTTCCAACGTACACAGCCTCTCCTGCTCAATCTGGCCAGAGCTCAACACCGACATTGCGAACGTCCAAGGATTGCTCCTACACTAAAGGTGCCAGCCCTGAAAGCTCTTGCTGGTCCTCATCTCCCACTGGTAACCTCTCAAACGAACCACAAACACTTGGGCTCTGAACTTGTTTAGCCTACTAAAACTTCCAACGTACACAGCCTCTCCTGCTCAATCTGGCCAGAGCTCAACTCCGAAATTGCGGACGACCAGGGATTGCTCCTACACTAAAGGTGCCAGCCCTGAAATCTCTTGCTGGTCCTCATCTCCCACTGGTAACCTCTCAAACGAACCACAAACACTTGGGCTCTGAACTTGTTTAGGCTACTAAAACTTCCAACGTACACAGCCTCTCCTGCTCAATCTGGCCAGAGCTCAACTCCGAAATTGCGAACGTCCAAGGATTGCTCCTACACTAAAGGTGCCAGCCTGAAAGCTCTTGCTGGTCCTCATCTCCCACTGGTAACCTCTCAAACGAACCACAAACACTTGGGCTCTGAACTTGTTTAGCCTACTAAAACTTCCAACGTACACAGCCTCTCCTGCTCAATCTGGCCAAAATTCAACACCGAAATTGTGAACGTCCAGGATTGCTCCTACACTAAAGGTGCCAGCCCTGAAAGCTCTTGCTGGTCCTCATCTCCCACTGGTAACCTCTCAAACGAACCACAAACACTTGGGCTCTGAACTTGTTTAGCCTACTAAAACTTCCAACGTACACAGCCTCTCCTGCTCAATCTGGCCAGAGCTCAACTCCGAAATTGCGAACGTCCAGCGATTGCTCCTACACTAAAGGTGCCAGCCCTGAAAGCTCTTGCTGGTCCTCATCTCCCACTGGTAACCTCTCAAACGAACCACAAACACTTGGGCTCTGAACTTGTTTAGCCTACTAAAACTTCCAACGTACACAGCCTCTCCTGCTCAATCTGGCCAGAGCTCAACTCCGAAATTGCGAACGTCCAGCGATTGCTCCTACACTAAAGGTGCCAGCCCTGAAAGCTCTTGCTGGTCCTCATCTCCCACTGGTAACCTCTCAAACGAACCACAAACACTTGGGCTCTGAACTTGTTTAGCCTACTAAAACTTCCAACGTACACAGCCTCTCCTGCTCAATCTGGCCAAAATTCAACACCGAAATTGTGAACGTCCAGGATTGCTCCTACACTAAAGGTGCCATCCCTGAAAGCTCTTGCTGGTCCTCATCTCCCACTGGTAACCTCTCAAACGAACCACAAACACTTGGGCTCTGAACTTGTTTAGCCTACTAAAACTTATTCCAACGTACACAGCCTCTCCTGCTCAATCTGGCCAGAGCTCAACTCCGAAATTGCGAACGTCCAGCGATTGCTCCTACACTAAAGGTGCCAGCCCTGAAAGCTCTTGCTGGTCCTCATCTCCCACTGGTAACCTCTCAAACGAACCACAAACACTTGGGCTCTGAACTTGTTTAGCCTACTAAAACTTCCAACGTACACAGCCTCTCCTGCTCAATCTGGCCAGAGCTCAACTCCGAAATTGCGAACGTCCAGGGATTGCTCCTACACTAAAGGTGCCAGCCCTGAAAGCTCTTGCTGGTCCTCATCTCCCACTGGTAACCTCTCAAACGAACCACAAACACTTGGGCTCTGAACTTGTTTAGCCTACTAAAACTTCCAACGTACACAGCCTCTCCTGCTCAATCTGGCCAGAGCTCAACTCCGAAATTGCGAACGTCCAGGGATTGCTCCTACACTAAAGGTGCCAGCCCTGAAAGCTCTTGCTGGTCCTCATCTCCCACTGGTAACCTCTCAAACGAACCACAAACACTTGGGCTCTGAACTTGTTTAGCCTACTAAAACTTCCAACGTACACAGCCTCTCCTGCTCAATCTGGCCAGAGCTCAACACCGACATTGCTAACGTCCAAGGATTGCTCCTACACTAAAGGTGCCAGCCCTGAAAGCTCTTGCTGGTCCTCATCTCCCACTGGTAACCTCTCAAACGAACCACAAACACTTGGGCTCTGAACTTGTTTAGCCTACTAAAACTTCCAACGTACACAGCCTCTCCTGCTCAATCTGGCCAGAGCTCAACACCGACATTGCGAACGTCCAGCGATTGCTCCTACACTAAAGGTGCCAGCCCTGAAAGCTCTTGCTGGTCCTCATCTCCCACTGGTAACCTCTCAAACGAACCACAAACACTTGGGCTCTGAACTTGTTTAGCCTACTAAAACTTCCAACGTACACAGCCTCTCCTGCTCAATCTGGCCAGAGCTCAACACCGACATTGCGAACGCCCAGCGATTGCTCCTACACTAAAGGTGCCAGCCCTGAAAGCTCTTGCTGGTCCTCATCTCCCACTGGTAACCTCTCAAACGAACCACAAACACTTGGGCTCTGAACTTGTTTAGCCTACTAAAACTTCCAACGTACACAGCCTCTCCTGCTCAATCTGGCCAGAGCTCAACTCCGAAATTGCGAACGTCCAGCGATTGCTCCTACACTAAAGGTGCCAGCCCTGAAAGCTCTTGCTGGTCCTCATCTCCCACTGGTAACCTCTCAAACGAACCACAAACACTTGGGCTCTGAACTTGTTTAGCCTACTAAAACTTCCAACGTACACAGCCTCTCCTGCTCAATCTGGCCAAAATTCAACACCGAAATTGTGAACGTCCAGGGATTGCTCCTACACTAAAGGTGCCATCCCTGAAAGCTCTTGCTGGTCCTCATCTCCCACTGGTAACCTCTCAAACGAACCACAAACACTTGGGCTCTGAACTTGTTTAGCCTACTAAAACTTCCAACGTACACAGCCTCTCCTGCTCAATCTGGCCAGAGCTCAACACCGACATTGCGAACGTCCAGGGATTGCTCCTACACTAAAGGTGCCAGCCCTGAAAGCTCTTGCTGGTCCTCATCTCCCACTGGTAACCTCTCAAACGAACCACAAACACTTGGGCTCTGAACTTGTTTAGCCTACTAAAACTTCCAACGTACACAGCCTCTCCTGCTCAATCTGGCCAGAGCTCAACACCGACATTGCGAACGTCCAGCGATTGCTCCTACACTAAAGGTGCCAGCCCTGAAAGCTCTTGCTGGTCCTCATCTCCCACTGGTAACCTCTCAAACGAACCACAAACACTTGGGCTCTGAACTTGTTTAGCCTACTAAAACTTCCAACGTACACAGCCTCTCCTGCTCAATCTGGCCAGAGCTCAACACCGACATTGCGAACGCCCAGCGATTGCTCCTACACTAAAGGTGCCAGCCCTGAAAGCTCTTGCTGGTCCTCATCTCCCACTGGTAACCTCTCAAACGAACCACAAACACTTGGGCTCTGAACTTGTTTAGCCTACTAAAACTTCCAATGTACACAGCCTCTCCTGCTCAATCTGGCCAAAATTCAACACCGACATTGCGAACGTCCAGGGATTGCTCCTACACTAAAGGTGCCAGCCCTGAAAGCTCTTGCTGGTCCTCATCTCCCACTGGTAACCTCTCAAACGAACCACAAACACTTGGGCTCTGAACTTGTTTAGCCTACTAAAACTTCCAACGTACACAGCCTCTCCTGCTCAATCTGGCCAGAGCTCAACACCGACATTGCGAACGTCCAAGGATTGCTCCTACACTAAAGGTGCCAGCCCTGAAAGCTCTTGCTGGTCCTCATCTCCCACTGGTAACCTCTCAAACGAACCACAAACACTTGGGCTCTGAACTTGTTTAGCCTACTAAAACTTCCAACGTACACAGCCTCTCCTGCTCAATCTGGCCAGAGCTCAACACCGACATTGCGAACGTCCAGCGATTGCTCCTACACTAAAGGTGCCAGCCCTGAAAGCTCTTGCTGGTCCTCATCTCCCACTGGTAACCTCTCAAACGAACCACAAACACTTGGGCTCTGAACTTGTTTAGCCTACTAAAACTTCCAACGTACACAGCCTCTCCTGCTCAATCTGGCCAGAGCTCAACACCGACATTGCGAACGCCCAGCGATTGCTCCTACACTAAAGGTGCCAGCCCTGAAAGCTCTTGCTGGTCCTCATCTCCCACTGGTAACCTCTCAAACGAACCACAAACACTTGGGCTCTGAACTTGTTTAGCCTACTAAAACTTCCAACGTACACAGCCTCTCCTGCTCAATCTGGCCAGAGCTCAACTCCGAAATTGCGAACGTCCAGGGATTGCTCCTACACTAAAGGTGCCAGCCCTGAAAGCTCTTGCTGGTCCTCATCTCCCACTGGTAACCTCTCAAACGAACCACAAACACTTGGGCTCTGAACTTGTTTAGCCTACTAAAACTTCCAACGTACACAGCCTCTCCTGCTCAATCTGGCCAGAGCTCAACACCGACATTGCGAACGTCCAAGGATTGCTCCTACACTAAAGGTGCCAGCCCTGAAAGCTCTTGCTGGTCCTCATCTCCCACTGGTAACCTCTCAAACGAACCACAAACACTTGGGCTCTGAACTTGTTTAGCCTACTAAAACTTCCAACGTACACAGCCTCTCCTGCTCAATCTGGCCAGAGCTCAACTCCGAAATTGTGAACGTCCAGGGATTGCTCCTACACTAAAGGTGCCAGCCCTGAAATCTCTTGCTGGTCCTCATCTCCCACTGGTAACCTCTCAAACGAACCACAAACACTTGGCCTCTGAACTTGTTTAGCCTACTAAAACTTCCAACGTACACAGCCTCTCCTGCTCAATCTGGCCAGAGCTCAACTCCGAAATTGCGAACGTCCAGGGATTGCTCCTACACTAAAGGTGCCAGCCCTGAAAGCTCTTGCTGGTCCTCATCTCCCACTGGTAACCTCTCAAACGAACCACAAACACTTGGGCTCTGAACTTGTTTAGCCTACTAAAACTTCCAACGTACACAGCCTCTCCTGCTCAATCTGGCCAGAGCTCAACTCCAAAATTGCGAACGTCCAGGGATTGCTCCTACACTAAAGGTGCCAGCCCTGAAAGCTCTTGCTGGTCCTCATCTCCCACTGGTAACCTCTCAAACGAACCACAAACACTTGGGCTCTGAACTTGTTTAGGCTACTAAAACTTCCAACGTACACAGCCTCTCCTGCTCAATCTGGCCAGAGCTCAACTCCGAAATTGCGAACGTCCAAGGATTGCTCCTACACTAAAGGTGCCAGCCCTGAAAGCTCTTGCTGGTCCTCATCTCCCACTGGTAACCTCTCAAACGAACCACAAACACTTGGGCTCTGAACTTGTTTAGCCTACTAAAACTTCCAACGTACACAGCCTCTCCTGCTCAATCTGGCCAGAGCTCAACACCGACATTGCGAACGCCCAGCGATTGCTCCTACACTAAAGGTGCCAGCCCTGAAAGCTCTTGCTGGTCCTCATCTCCCACTGGTAACCTCTCAAACGAACCACAAACACTTGGGCTCTGAACTTGTTTAGCCTACTAAAACTTCCAACGTACACAGCCTCTCCTGCTCAATCTGGCCAGAGCTCAACTCCGAAATTGCGAACGTCCAGGGATTGCTCCTACACTAAAGGTGCCAGCCCTGAAAGCTCTTGCTGGTCCTCATCTCCCACTGGTAACCTCTCAAACGAACCACAAACACTTGGGCTCTGAACTTGTTTAGCCTACTAAAACTTCCAACGTACACAGCCTCTCCTGCTCAATCTGGCCAGAGCTCAACTCCGAAATTGCGAACGTCCAGGGATTGCTCCTACACTAAAGGTGCCAGCCCTGAAAGCTCTTGCTGGTCCTCATCTCCCACTGGTAACCTCTCAAACGAACCACAAACACTTGGGCTCTGAACTTGTTTAGGCTACTTAAACTTCCAACGTACACAGCCTCTCCTGCTCAATCTGGCCAGAGCTCAACTCCGAAATTGCGAACGTCCAAGGATTGCTCCTACACTAAAGGTGCCAGCCCTGAAAGCTCTTGCTGGTCCTCATCTCCCACTGGTAACCTCTCAAACGAACCACAAACACTTGGGCTCTGAACTTGTTTAGCCTACTAAAACTTCCAACGTACACAGCCTCTCCTGCTCAATCTGGCCAAAATTCAACACCGAAATTGCGAACATCCAGGGATTGCTCCTACACTAAAGGTGCCAGCCCTGAAAGCTCTTGCTGGTCCTCATCTCCCACTGGTAACCTCTCAAACGAACCACAAACACTTGGGCTCTGAACTTGTTTAGCCTACTAAAACTTCCAACGTACACAGCCTCTCCTGCTCAATCTGGCCAGAGCTCAACTCCGAAATTGCGAACGTCCAGCGATTGCTCCTACACTAAAGGTGCCAGCCCTGAAAGCTCTTGCTGGTCCTCATCTCCCACTGGTAACCTCTCAAACGAACCACAAACACTTGGGCTCTGAACTTGTTTAGCCTACTAAAACTTCCAACGTACACAGCCTCTCCTGCTCAATCTGGCCAAAATTCAACACCGAAATTGTGAACGTCCAGGGATTGCTCCTACACTAAAGGTGCCAGCCCTGAAAGCTCTTGCTGGTCCTCATCTCCCACTGGTAACCTCTCAAACGAACCACAAACACTTGGGCTCTGAACTTGTTTAGCCTACTAAAACTTCCAACGTACACAGCCTCTCCTGCTCAATCTGGCCAAAATTCAACACCGAAATTGTGAACGTCCAGGGATTGCTCCTACACTAAAAGTGCCAGCCCTGAAAGCTCTTGCTGGTCCTCATCTCCCACTGGTAACCTCTCAAACGAACCACAAACACTTGGGCTCTGAACTTGTTTAGCCTACTAAAACTTCCAACGTACACAGCCTCTCCTGCTCAATCTGGCCAGAGCTCAACACCGACATTGTGAACGTCCAGGGATTGCTCCTACACTAAAGGTGCCAGCCCTGAAAGCTCTTGCTGGTCCTCATCTCCCACTGGTAACCTCTCAAACGAACCACAAACACTTGGGCTCAGAACTTGTTTAGGCTACTAAAACTTCCAACGTACACAGCCTCTCCTGCTCAATCTGGCCAGAGCTCAACACCGACATTGCGAACGTCCAGGGATTGCTCCTACACTAAAGGTGCCAGCCCTGAAAGTTCTTGCTGGTCCTCATCTCCCACTGGTAACCTCTCAAACGAACCACAAACACTTGGGCTCTGAACTTGTTTAGGCTACTAAAACTTCCAACGTACACAGCCTCTCCTGCTCAATCTGGCCAGAGCTCAACACCGACATTGCGAACGTCCAGCGATTGCTCCTACACTAAAGGTGCCAGCCCTGAAAGCTCTTGCTGCTCCTCATCTCCCACTGGTAACCTCTCAAACGAACCACAAACACTTGGGCTCTGAACTTGTTTAGCCTACTAAAACTTCCAATGTACACAGCCTCTCCTGCTCAATCTGGCCAAAATTCAACACAGAAATTGCGAACGTCCAGGAATTGCTCCTACACTAAAGGTGCCAGCCCTGAAAGCTCTTGCTGGTCCTCATCTCCCACTGGTAACCTCTCAAACGAACCACAAACACTTGGGCTCTGAACTTGTTTAGCCTACTAAAACTTCCAACGTACACAGCCTCTCCTGCTCAATCTGGCCAGAGCTCAACACCGAAATTGCGAACGTCCAGGGATTGCTCCTACACTAAAGGTGCCAGCCCTGAAAGCTCTTGCTGGTCCTCATCTCCCACTGGTAACCTCTCAAACGAACCACAAACACTTGGGCTCTGAACTTGTTTAGCCTACTAAAACTTCCAACGTACACAGCCTCTCCTGCTCAATCTGGCCAGAGCTCAACACCGAAATTGCGAACGTCCAGGGATTGCTCCTACACTAAAGGTGCCAGCCCTGAAAGCTCTTGCTGGTCCTCATCTCCCACTGGTAACCTCTCAAACGAACCACAAACACTTGGGCTCTGAACTTGTTTAGCCTACTAAAACTTCCAACGTACACAGCCTCTCCTGCTCAATCTGGCCAAAATTCAACACCGAAATTGTGAACGTCCAGGGATTGCTCCTACACTAAAGGTGCCAGCCCTGAAAGCTCTTGCTGGTCCTCATCTCCCACTGGTAACCTCTCAAACGAACCACAAACACTTGGGCTCTGAACTTGTTTAGCCTACTAAAACTTCCAACGTACACAGCCTCTCCTGCTCAATCTGGCCAGAGCTCAACACCGACATTGCGAACGTCCAGCGATTGCTCCTACACTAAAGGTGCCAGCCCTGAAAGCTCTTGCTGGTCCTCATCTCCCACTGGTAACCTCTCAAACGAACCACAAACACTTGGGCTCTGAACTTGTTTAGGCTACTAAAACTTCCAACGTACACAGCCTCTCCTGCTCAATCTGGCCAGAGCTTAACTCCGAAATTGCGAACGTCCAGGGATTGCTCCTACACTAAAGGTGCCAGCCCTGAAAGCTCTTGCTGCTCCTCATCTCCCACTGGTAACCTCTCAAACGAACCACAAACACTTGGGCTCTGAACTTGTTTAGCCTACTAAAACTTCCAACGTACACAGCCTCTCCTGCTCAATCTGGCCAAAATTCAACACCGAAATTGCGAACGTCCAGGGATTGCTCCTACACTAAAGGTGCCAGCCCTGAAAGCTCTTGCTGGTCCTCATCTCCCACTGGTAACCTCTCAAACGAACCACAAACACTTGGGCTCTGAACTTGTTTAGCCTACTAAAACTTCCAACGTACACAGCCTCTCCTGCTCAATCTGGCCAGAGCTCAACACCGAAATTGCGAACGTCCAGGGATTGCTCCTACACTAAAGGTGCCAGCCCTGAAAGCTCTTGCTGGTCCTCATCTCCCACTGGTAACCTCTCAAACGAACCACAAACACTTGGGCTCTGAACTTGTTTAGCCTACTAAAACTTCCAACGTACACAGCCTCTCCTGCTCAATCTGGCCAAAATTCAACACCGAAATTGTGAACGTCCAGGGATTGCTCCTACACTAAAGGTGCCAGCCCTGAAAGCTCTTGCTGGTCCTCATCTCCCACTGGTAACCTCTCAAACGAACCACAAACACTTGGGCTCTGAACTTGTTTAGCCTACTAAAACTTCCAACGTACACAGCCTCTCCTGCTCAATCTGGCCAGAGCTCAACACCGACATTGCGAACGTCCAGCGATTGCTCCTACACTAAAGGTGCCAGCCCTGAAAGCTCTTGCTGCTCCTCATCTCCCACTGGTAACCTCTCAAACGAACCACAAACACTTGGGCTCTGAACTTGTTTAGGCTACTAAAACTTCCAACGTACACAGCCTCTCCTGCTCAATCTGGCCAGAGCTTAACTCCGAAATTGCGAACGTCCAGGGATTGCTCCTACACTAAAGGTGCCAGCCCTGAAAGCTCTTGCTGGTCCTCATCTCCCACTGGTAACCTCTCAAACGAACCACAAACACTTGGGCTCTGAACTTGTTTAGCCTACTAAAACTTCCAACGTACACAGCCTCTCCTGCTCAATCTGGCCAGAGCTCAACTCCGAAATTGCGAACGTCCAAGGATTGCTCCTACACTAAAGGTGCCAGCCCTGAAAGCTCTTGCTGCTCCTCATCTCCCACTGGTAACCTCTCAAACGAACCACAAACACTTGGGCTCTGAACTTGTTTAGCCTACTAAAACTTCCAACGTACACAGCCTCTCCTGCTCAATCTGGCCAAAATTCAACACCGAAATTGCGAACGTCCAGGGATTGCTCCTACACTAAAGGTGCCAGCCCTGAAAGCTCTTGCTGGTCCTCATCTCCCACTGGTAACCTCTCAAACGAACCACAAACACTTGGGCTCTGAACTTGTTTAGCCTACTAAAACTTCCAACGTACACAGCCTCTCCTGCTCAATCTGGCCAGAGCTCAACTCCGAAATTGCGAACGTCCAGCGATTGCTCCTACACTAAAGGTGCCAGCCCTGAAAGCTCTTACTGGTCCTCATCTCCCACTGGTAACCTCTCAAACGAACCACAAACACTTGGGCTCTGAACTTGTTTAGCCTACTAAAACTTCCAACGTACACAGCCTCTCCTGCTCAATCTGGCCAGAGCTCAACTCCGAAATTGCGAACGTCCAGGGATTGCTCCTACACTAAAGGTGCCAGCCCTGAAAGCTCTTGCTGGTCCTCATCTCCCACTGGTAACCTCTCAAACGAACCACAAACACTTGGGCTCTGAACTTGTTTAGCCTACTAAAACTTCCAACGTACACAGCCTCTCCTGCTCAATCTGGCCAGAGCTCAACTCCGAAATTGCGAAAGTCCAGGGATTGCTCCTACATTAAAGGTGCCAGCCCTGAAAGCTCTTGCTGGTCCTCATCTCCCACTGGTAACCTCTCAAACGAACCACAAACACTTGGGCTCTGAACTTGTTTAGCCTACTAAAACTTCCAACGTACACAGCCTCTCCTGCTCAATCTGGCCAGAGCTCAACACCGACATTGCGAACGTCCAAGGATTGCTCCTACACTAAAGGTGCCAGCCCTGAAAGCTCTTGCTGGTCCTCATCTCCCACTGGTAACCTCTCAAACGAACCACAAACACTTGGGCTCTGAACTTGTTTAGCCTACTAAAACTTCCAACGTACACAGCCTCTCCTGCTCAATCTGGCCAGAGCTCCACACCGAAATTGCGAACGTCCAGGGATTGCTCCTACACTAAAGGTGCCAGCCCTGAAAGCTCTTGCTGGTCCTCATCTCCCACTGGTAACCTCTCAAACGAACCACAAACACTTGGGCTCTGAACTTGTTTAGCCTACTAAAACTTCCAACGTACACAGCCTCTCCTGCTCAATCTGGCCAGAGCTCAACACCGACATTGCGAACGTCCAGCGATTGCTCCTACACTAAAGGTGCCAGCCCTGAAAGCTCTTGCTGGTCCTCATCTCCCACTGGTAACCTCTCAAACGAACCACAAACACTTGGGCTCTGAACTTGTTTAGCCTACTAAAACTTCCAACGTACACAGCCTCTCCTGCTCAATCTGGCCAGAGCTCAACTCCGAAATTGCGAACGTCCAGGGATTGCTCCTACACTAAAGGTGCCAGCCCTGAAAGCTCTTGCTGGTCCTCATCTCCCACTGGTAACCTCTCAAACGAACCACAAACACTTGGGCTCTGAACTTGTTTAGCCTACTAAAACTTCCAACGTACACAGCCTCTCCTGCTCAATCTGGCCAGAGCTCCACACCGAAATTGCGAACGTCCAGGGATTGCTCCTACACTAAAGGTGCCAGCCCTGAAAGCTCTTGCTGGTCCTCATCTCCCACTGGTAACCTCTCAAACGAACCACAAACACTTGGGCTCTGAACTTGTTTAGCCTACTAAAACTTCCAACGTACACAGCCTCTCCTGCTCAATCTGGCCAGAGCTCAACACCGACATTGCGAACGTCCAGCGATTGCTCCTACACTAAAGGTGCCAGCCCTGAAAGCTCTTGCTGGTCCTCATCTCCCACTGGTAACCTCTCAAACGAACCACAAACACTTGGGCTCTGAACTTGTTTAGCCTACTAAAACTTCCAACGTACACAGCCTCTCCTGCTCAATCTGGCCAGAGCTCAACTCCGAAATTGCGAACGTCCAGGATTGCTCCTACACTAAAGGTGCCAGCCCTGAAAGCTCTTGCTGGTCCTCATCTCCCACTGGTAACCTCTCAAACGAACCACAAACACTTGGGCTCTGAACTTGTTTAGCCTACTAAAACTTCCAACGTACACAGCCTCTCCTGCTCAATCTGGCCAGAGCTCCACACCGAAATTGTGAACGTCCAGGGATTGCTCCTACACTAAAGGTGCCAGCCCTGAAAGCTCTTGCTGGTCCTCATCTCCCACTGGTAACCTCTCAAACGAACCACAAACACTTGGGCTCTGAACTTGTTTAGCCTACTAAAACTTCCAACGTACACAGCCTCTCCTGCTCAATCTGGCCAGAGCTCAACTCCGAAATTGCGAACGTCCAGGGATTGCTCCTACACTAAAGGTGCCAGCCCTGAAAGCTCTTGCTGGTCCTCATCTCCCACTGGTAACCTCTCAAACGAACCACAAACACTTGGGCTCTGAACTTGTTTAGCCTACTAAAACTTCCAACGTACACAGCCTCTCCTGCTCAATCTGGCCAGAGCTCAACTCCGAAATTGCGAACGTCCAGGGATTGCTCCTACACTAAAGGTGACAGCCCTGAAAGCTCTTGCTGGTCCTCATCTCCCACTGGTAACCTCTCAAACGAACCACAAACACTTGGGCTCTGAACTTGTTTAGCCTAATAAAACTTCCAACGTACACAGCCTCTCCTGCTCAATCTGGCCAGAGCTCAACTCCGAAATTGCGAACGTCCAAGGATTGCTCCTACACTAAAGGTGCCAGCCCTGAAAGCTCTTGCTGGTCCTCATCTCCCACTGGTAACCTCTCAAACGAACCACAAACACTTGGGCTCTGAACTTGTTTAGCCTACTAAAACTTCCAACGTACACAGCCTCTCCTGCTCAATCTGGCCAAAATTCAACACCGAAATTGTGAACGTCCAGGGATTGCTCCTACACTAAAGGTGCCAGCCCTGAAAGCTCTTGCTGGTCCTCATCTCCCACTGGTAACCTCTCAAACGAACCACAAACACTTGGGCTCTGAACTTGTTTAGCCTACTAAAACTTCCAACGTACACAACCTCTCCTGCTCAATCTGGCCAAAATTCAACACCGAAATTGCGAACGTCCAGGGATTGCTCCTACACTAAAGGTGCCAGCCCTGAAAGCTCTTGCTGGTCCTCATCTCCCACTGGTAACCTCTCAAACGAACCACAAACACTTGGGCTCTGAACTTGTTTAGCCTACTAAAACTTCCAACGTACACAGCCTCTCCTGCTCAATCTGGCCAGAGCTCAACTCCGAAATTGCGAACGTCCAGCGATTGCTCCTACACTAAAGGTGCCAGCCCTGAAAGCTCTTGCTGGTCCTCATCTCCCACTGGTAACCTCTCAAACGAACCACAAACACTTGGGCTCTGAACTTGTTTAGCCTACTAAAACTTCCAACGTACACAGCCTCTCCTGCTCAATCTGGCCAGAGCTCAACTCCGAAATTGCGAACGTCCAGCGATTGCTCCTACACTAAAGGTGCCAGCCCTGAAAGCTCTTGCTGGTCCTCATCTCCCACTGGTAACCTCTCAAACGAACCACAAACACTTGGGCTCTGAACTTGTTTAGCCTACTAAAACTTCCAACGTACACAGCCTCTCCTGCTCAATCTGGCCAGAGCTCAACTCCGAAATTGCGAACGTCCAGGGATTGCTCCTACACTAAAGGTGCCAGCCCTGAAAGCTCTTGCTGGTCCTCATCTCCCACTGGTAACCTCTCAAACGAACCACAAACACTTGGGCTCTGAACTTGTTTAGCCTACTAAAACTTCCAACGTACACAGCCTCTCCTGCTCAATCTGGCCAAAATTCAACACCGAAATTGTGAACGTCCAGGGATTGCTCCTACACTAAAGGTGCCAGCCCTGAAAGCTCTTGCTGGTCCTCATCTCCCACTGGTAACCTCTCAAACGAACCACAAACACTTGGGCTCTGAACTTGTTTAGCCTACTAAAACTTCCAACGTACACAACCTCTCCTGCTCAATCTGGCCAAAATTCAACACCGAAATTGCGAACGTCCAGGGATTGCTCCTACACTAAAGGTGCCAGCCCTGAAAGCTCTTGCTGGTCCTCATCTCCCACTGGTAACCTCTCAAACGAACCACAAACACTTGGGCTCTGAACTTGTTTAGCCTACTAAAACTTCCAACGTACACAGCCTCTCCTGCTCAATCTGGCCAGAGCTCAACTCCGAAATTGCGAACGTCCAGCGATTGCTCCTACACTAAAGGTGCCAGCCCTGAAAGCTCTTGCTGGTCCTCATCTCCCACTGGTAACCTCTCAAACGAACCACAAACACTTGGGCTCTGAACTTGTTTAGCCTACTAAAACTTCCAACGTACACAGCCTCTCCTGCTCAATCTGGCCAGAGCTCAACTCCGAAATTGCGAACGTCCAGGGATTGCTCCTACACTAAAGGTGCCAGCCCTGAAAGCTCTTGCTGGTCCTCATCTCCCACTGGTAACCTCTCAAACGAACCACAAACACTTGGGCTCTGAACTTGTTTAGCCTACTAAAACTTCCAACGTACACAGCCTCTCCTGCTCAATCTGGCCAGAGCTCAACTCCGAAATTGCGAACGTCCAGCGATTGCTCCTACACTAAAGGTGCCAGCCCTGAAAGCTCTTGCTGGTCCTCATCTCCCACTGGTAACCTCTCAAACGAACCACAAACACTTGGGCTCAGAACTTGTTTAGCCTACTAAAACTTCCAACGTACACAGCCTCTCCTGCTCAATCTGGCCAAAATTCACCAACGAAATTGCGAACGTCCAGCGATTGCTCCTACACTAAAGGTGCCAGCCCTGAAAGCTCTTGCTGGTCCTCGTCTCCCACTGGTAACCTCTCAAACGAACCACAAACACTTGGGCTCTGAACTTGTTTAGCCTACTAAAACTTCCAACGTACACAGCCTCTCCTGCTCAATCTGGCCAGAGCTCAACACCGACATTGCGAACGTCCAGCGATTGCTCCTACACTAAAGGTGCCAGCCCTGAAAGCTCTTGCTGCTCCTCATCTCCCACTGGTAACCTCTCAAACGAACCACAAACACTTGGGCTCTGAACTTGTTTAGCCTACTAAAACTTCCAACGTACACAGCCTCTCCTGCTCAATCTGGCCAGAGCTCAACACCGACATTGCGAACGTCCAGCGATTGCTCCTACACTAAAGGTGCCAGCCCTGAAAGCTCTTGCTGCTCCTCATCTCCCACTGGTAACCTCTCAAACGAACCACAAACACTTGGGCTCTGAACTTGTTTAGCCTACTAAAACTTCCAACGTACACAGCCTCTCCTGCTCAATCTGGCCAGAGCTCAACACCGACATTGCGAACGTCCAAGGATTGCTCCTACACTAAAGGTGCCAGCCCTGAAAGCTCTTGCTGGTCCTCATCTCCCACTGGTAACCTCTCAAACGAACCACAAACACTTGGGCTCTGAACTTGTTTAGCCTACTAAAACTTCCAACGTACACAGCCTCTCCTGCTCAATCTGGCCAGAGCTCAACACCGAAATTGCGAACGTCCAGGGATTGCTCCTACACTAAAGGTGCCAGCCCTGAAAGCTCTTGCTGGTCCTCATCTCCCACTGGTAACCTCTCAAACGAACCACAAACACTTGGGCTCTGAACTTGTTTAGCCTACTAAAACTTCCAACGTACACAGCCTCTCCTGCTCAATCTGGCCAGAGCTCAACTCCGAAATTGCGAACGTCCAGGGATTGCTCCTACACTAAAGGTGCCAGCCCTGAAAGCTCTTGCTGGTCCTCATCTCCCACTGGTAACCTCTCAAACGAACCACAAACACTTGGGCTCTGAACTTGTTTAGCCTACTAAAACTTCCAACGTACACAGCCTCTCCTGCTCAATCTGCCCAAAATTCAACACCGAAATTGTGAACGTCCAGCGATTGCTCCTACACTAAAGGTGCCAGCCCTGAAAGCTCTTGCTGGTCCTCATCTCCCACTGGTAACCTCTCAAACGAACCACAAACACTTGGGCTCTGAACTTGTTTAGCCTACTAAAACTTCCAACGTACACAGCCTCTCCTGCTCAATCTGGCCAGAGCTCAACACCGACATTGCGAACGTCCAGCGATTGCTCCTACACTAAAGGTGCCAGCCCTGAAAGCTCTTGCTGGTCCTCATCTCCCACTGGTAACCTCTCAAACGAACCACAAACACTTGGGCTCTGAACTTGTTTAGCCTACTAAAACTTCCAATGTACACAGCCTCTCCTGCTCAATCTGGCCAAAATTCAACACCGAAATTGCGAACGTCCAGGGATTGCTCCTACACTAAAGGTGCCAGCCCTGAAAGCTCTTGCTGGTCCTCATCTCCCACTGGTAACCTCTCAAACGAACCACAAACACATGGGCTCTGAACTTGTTTAGCCTACTAAAACTTCCAACGTACACAGCCTCTCCTGCTCAATCTGGCCAGAGCTCAACACCGAAATTGCGAACGTCCAGGGATTGGTCCTACACTAAAGGTGCCAGCCCTGAAAGCTCTTGCTGGTCCTCATCTCCCACTGGTAACCTCTCAAACGAACCACAAACACTTGGGCTCTGAACTTGTTTAGCCTACTAAAACTTCCAACGTACACAGCCTCTCCTGCTCAATCTGGCCAGAGCTCAACTCCGAAATTGCGAACGTCCAGGGATTGCTCCTACACTAAAGGTGCCAGCCCTGAAAGCTCTTGCTGGTCCTCATCTCCCACTGGTAACCTCTCAAACGAACCACAAACACTTGGGCTCTGAACTTGTTTAGCCTACTAAAACTTCCAACGTACACAGCCTCTCCTGCTCAATCTGGCCAGAGCTCAACTCCGAAATTGCGAACGTCCAGGGATTGCTCCTACACTAAAGGTGCCAGCCCTGAAAGCTCTTGCTGGTCCTCATCTCCCACTGGTAACCTCTCAAACGAACCACAAACACTTGGCCTCTGAACTTGTTTAGGCTACTAAAACTTCCAACGTACACAGCCTCTCCTGCTCAATCTGGCCAGAGCTCAACTCCGAAATTGCGAACGTCCAAGGATTGCTCCTACACTAAAGGTGCCAGCCCTGAAAGCTCTTGCTGGTCCTCATCTCCCACTGGTAACCTCTCAAACGAACCACAAACACTTGGGCTCTGAACTTGTTTAGCCTACTAAAACTTCCAACGTACACAGCCTCTCCTGCTCAATCTGGCCAGAGCTCAACTCCGAAATTGCGAACGTCCAGGGATTGCTCCTACACTAAAGGTGACAGCCCTGAAAGCTCTTGCTGGTCCTCATCTCCCACTGGTAACCTCTCAAACGAACCACAAACACTTGGGCTCTGAACTTGTTTAGCCTAATAAAACTTCCAACGTACACAGCCTCTCCTGCTCAATCTGGCCAGAGCTCAACTCCGAAATTGCGAACGTCCAAGGATTGCTCCTACACTAAAGGTGCCAGCCCTGAAAGCTCTTGCTGGTCCTCATCTCCCACTGGTAACCTCTCAAACGAACCACAAACACTTGGGCTCTGAACTTGTTTAGCCTACTAAAACTTCCAACGTACACAGCCTCTCCTGCTCAATCTGGCCAAAATTCAACACCGAAATTGTGAACGTCCAGGGATTGCTCCTACACTAAAGGTGCCAGCCCTGAAAGCTCTTGCTGGTCCTCATCTCCCACTGGTAACCTCTCAAACGAACCACAAACACTTGGGCTCTGAACTTGTTTAGCCTACTAAAACTTCCAACGTACACAACCTCTCCTGCTCAATCTGGCCAAAATTCAACACCGAAATTGCGAACGTCCAGGGATTGCTCCTACACTAAAGGTGCCAGCCCTGAAAGCTCTTGCTGGTCCTCATCTCCCACTGGTAACCTCTCAAACGAACCACAAACACTTGGGCTCTGAACTTGTTTAGCCTACTAAAACTTCCAACGTACACAGCCTCTCCTGCTCAATCTGGCCAGAGCTCAACTCCGAAATTGCGAACGTCCAGCGATTGCTCCTACACTAAAGGTGCCAGCCCTGAAAGCTCTTGCTGGTCCTCATCTCCCACTGGTAACCTCTCAAACGAACCACAAACACTTGGGCTCTGAACTTGTTTAGCCTACTAAAACTTCCAACGTACACAGCCTCTCCTGCTCAATCTGGCCAGAGCTCAACTCTGAAATTGCGAACGTCCAGGGATTGCTCCTACACTAAAGGTGCCAGCCCTGAAAGCTCTTGCTGGTCCTCATCTCCCACTGGTAACCTCTCAAACGAACCACAAACACTTGGGCTCTGAACTTGTTTAGCCTACTAAAACTTCCAACGTACACAGCCTCTCCTGCTCAATCTGGCCAGAGCTCAACTCCGAAATTGCGAACGTCCAGGGATTGCTCCTACACTAAAGGTGCCAGCCCTGAAAGCTCTTGCTGGTCCTCATCTCCCACTGGTAACCTCTCAAACGAACCACAAACACTTGGGCTCAGAACTTGTTTAGCCTACTAAAACTTCCAACGTACACAGCCTCTCCTGCTCAATCTGGCCAAAATTCACCAACGAAATTGCGAACGTCCAGCGATTGCTCCTACACTAAAGGTGCCAGCCCTGAAAGCTCTTGCTGGTCCTCGTCTCCCACTGGTAACCTCTCAAACGAACCACAAACACTTGGGCTCTGAACTTGTTTAGCCTACTAAAACTTCCAACGTACACAGCCTCTCCTGCTCAATCTGGCCAGAGCTCAACACCGACATTGCGAACGTCCAGCGATTGCTCCTACACTAAAGGTGCCAGCCCTGAAAGCTCTTGCTGCTCCTCATCTCCCACTGGTAACCTCTCAAACGAACCACAAACACTTGGGCTCTGAACTTGTTTAGCCTACTAAAACTTCCAACGTACACAGCCTCTCCTGCTCAATCTGGCCAGAGCTCAACACCGACATTGCGAACGTCCAGCGATTGCTCCTACACTAAAGGTGCCAGCCCTGAAAGCTCTTGCTGCTCCTCATCTCCCACTGGTAACCTCTCAAACGAACCACAAACACTTGGGCTCTGAACTTGTTTAGCCTACTAAAACTTCCAACGTACACAGCCTCTCCTGCTCAATCTGGCCAGAGCTCAACACCGACATTGCGAACGTCCAAGGATTGCTCCTACACTAAAGGTGCCAGCCCTGAAAGCTCTTGCTGGTCCTCATCTCCCACTGGTAACCTCTCAAACGAACCACAAACACTTGGGCTCTGAACTTGTTTAGCCTACTAAAACTTCCAACGTACACAGCCTCTCCTGCTCAATCTGGCCAGAGCTCAACACCGAAATTGCGAACGTCCAGGGATTGCTCCTACACTAAAGGTGCCAGCCCTGAAAGCTCTTGCTGGTCCTCATCTCCCACTGGTAACCTCTCAAACGAACCACAAACACTTGGGCTCTGAACTTGTTTAGCCTACTAAAACTTCCAACGTACACAGCCTCTCCTGCTCAATCTGGCCAGAGCTCAACACCGAAATTGCGAACGTCCAGGGATTGCTCCTACACTAAAGGTGCCAGCCCTGAAAGCTCTTGCTGGTCCTCATCTCCCACTGGTAACCTCTCAAACGAACCACAAACACTTGGGCTCTGAACTTGTTTAGCCTACTAAAACTTCCAACGTACACAGCCTCTCCTGCTCAATCTGCCCAAAATTCAACACCGAAATTGTGAACGTCCAGCGATTGCTCCTACACTAAAGGTGCCAGCCCTGAAAGCTCTTGCTGGTCCTCATCTCCCACTGGTAACCTCTCAAACGAACCACAAACACTTGGGCTCTGAACTTGTTTAGCCTACTAAAACTTCCAACGTACACAGCCTCTCCTGCTCAATCTGGCCAGAGCTCAACACCGACATTGCGAACGTCCAGCGATTGCTCCTACACTAAAGGTGCCAGCCCTGAAAGCTCTTGCTGGTCCTCATCTCCCACTGGTAACCTCTCAAACGAACCACAAACACTTGGGCTCTGAACTTGTTTAGCCTACTAAAACTTCCAATGTACACAGCCTCTCCTGCTCAATCTGGCCAAAATTCAACACCGAAATTGCGAACGTCCAGGGATTGCTCCTACACTAAAGGTGCCAGCCCTGAAAGCTCTTGCTGGTCCTCATCTCCCACTGGTAACCTCTCAAACGAACCACAAACACTTGGGCTCTGAACTTGTTTAGCCTACTAAAACTTCCAACGTACACAGCCTCTCCTGCTCAATCTGGCCAGAGCTCAACACCGAAATTGCGAACGTCCAGGGATTGGTCCTACACTAAAGGTGCCAGCCCTGAAAGCTCTTGCTGGTCCTCATCTCCCACTGGTAACCTCTCAAACGAACCACAAACACTTGGGCTCTGAACTTGTTTAGCCTACTAAAACTTCCAACGTACACAGCCTCTCCTGCTCAATCTGGCCAGAGCTCAACTCCGAAATTGCGAACGTCCAGGGATTGCTCCTACACTAAAGGTGCCAGCCCTGAAAGCTCTTGCTGGTCCTCATCTCCCACTGGTAACCTCTCAAACGAACCACAAACACTTGGGCTCTGAACTTGTTTAGCCTACTAAAACTTCCAACGTACACAGCCTCTCCTGCTCAATCTGGCCAGAGCTCAACTCCGAAATTGCGAACGTCCAGGGATTGCTCCTACACTAAAGGTGCCAGCCCTGAAAGCTCTTGCTGGTCCTCATCTCCCACTGGTAACCTCTCAAACGAACCACAAACACTTGGGCTCTGAACTTGTTTAGCCTACTAAAACTTCCAACGTACACAGCCTCTCCTGCTCAATCTGGCCAGAGCTCAACTCCGAAATTGCGAACGTCCAAGGATTGCTCCTACACTAAAGGTGCCAGCCCTGAAAGCTCTTGCTGGTCCTCATCTCCCACTGGTAACCTCTCAAACGAACCACAAACACTTGGGCTCTGAACTTGTTTAGCCTACTAAAACTTCCAACGTACACAGCCTCTCCTGCTCAATCTGGCCAAAATTCAACACCGAAATTGTGAACGTCCAGGAATTGCTCCTACACTAAAGGTGCCAGCCCTGAAAGCTCTTGCTGCTCCTCATCTCCCACTGGTAACCTCTCAAACGAACCACAAACACTTGGCCTCTGAACTTGTTTAGCCTACTAAAACTTCCAACGTACACAGCCTCTCCTGCTCAATCTGGCCAGAGCTCAACTCCGAAATTGCGAACGTCCAGCGATTGCTCCTACACTAAAGGTGCCAGCCCTGAAAGCTCTTACTGGTCCTCATCTCCCACTGGTAACCTCTCAAACGAACCACAAACACTTGGGCTCTGAACTTGTTTAGCCTACTAAAACTTCCAACGTACACAGCCTCTCCTGCTCAATCTGGCCAGAGCTCAACTCCGAAATTGCGAACGTCCAGGGATTGCTCCTACACTAAAGCTGCCAGCCCTGAAAGCTCTTGCTGGTCCTCATCTCCCACTGGTAACCTCTCAAACGAACCACAAACACTTGGGCTCTGAACTTGTTTAGCCTACTAAAACTTCCAACTTACACAGCCTCTCCTGCTCAATCTGGCCAGAGCTCAACTCCGAAATTGCGAACGTCCAGCGATTGCTCCTACATTAAAGGTGCCAGCCCTGAAAGCTCTTGCTGGTCCTCATCTCCCACTGGTAACCTCTCAAACGAACCACAAACACTTGGGCTCTGAACTTGTTTAGCCTACTAAAACTTCCAACGTACACAGCCTCTCCTGCTCAATCTGGCCAGAGCTCAACACCGACATTGCGAACGTCCAAGGATTGCTCCTACACTAAAGGTGCCAGCCCTGAAAGCTCTTGCTGGTCCTCATCTCCCACTGGTAACCTCTCAAACGAACCACAAACACTTGGGCTCTGAACTTGTTTAGCCTACTAAAACTTCCAACGTACACAGCCTCTCCTGCTCAATCTGGCCAGAGCTCCACACCGACATTGCGAACGTCCAGGGATTGCTCCTACACTAAAGGTGCCAGCCCTGAAAGCTCTTGCTGGTCCTCATCTCCCACTGGTAACCTCTCAAACGAACCACAAACACTTGGGCTCTGAACTTGTTTAGCCTACTAAAACTTCCAACGTACACAGCCTCTCCTGCTCAATCTGGCCAGAGCTCCACACCGACATTGCGAACGTCCAGGGATTGCTCCTACACTAAAGGTGCCAGCCCTGAAAGCTCTTGCTGGTCCTCATCTCCCACTGGTAACCTCTCAAACGAACCACAAACACTTGGGCTCTGAACTTGTTTAGCCTACTAAAACTTCCAACGTACACAGCCTCTCCTGCTCAATCTGGCCAGAGCTCAACACCGACATTGCGAAAGTCCAGCGATTGCTCCTACACTAAAGGTGCCAGCCCTGAAAGCTCTTGCTGGTCCTCATCTCCCACTGGTAACCTCTCAAACGAACCACAAACACTTGGGCTCTGAACTTGTTTAGCCTACTAAAACTTCCAACGTACACAGCCTCTCCTGCTCAATCTGGCCAGAGCTCAACACCGACATTGCGAACGTCCAGCGATTGCTCCTACACTAAAGGTGCCAGCCCTGAAAGCTCTTGCTGGTCCTCATCTCCCACTGGTAACCTCTCAAACGAACCACAAACACTTGGGCTCTGAACTTGTTTAGCCTACTAAAACTTCCAATGTACACAGCCTCTCCTGCTCAATCTGGCCAGAGCTCAACTCCGAAATTGCGAACGTCCAGGGATTGCTCCTACACTAAAGGTGCCAGCCCTGAAAGCTCTTGCTGGTCCTCATCTCCCACTGGTAACCTCTCAAACGAACCACAAACACTTGGGCTCTGAACTTGTTTAGCCTACTAAAACTTCCAACGTACACAGCCTCTCCTGCTCAATCTGGCCAGAGCTCAACTCCGAAATTGCGAACGTGCAGGGATTGCTCCTACACTAAAGGTGCCAGCCCTGAAAGCTCTTGCTGGTCCTCATCTCCCACTGGTAACCTCTCAAACGAACCACAAACACTTGGGCTCTGAACTTGTTTAGCCTACTAAAACTTCCAACGTACACAGCCTCTCCTGCTCAATCTGGCCAGAGCTCAACACCGAAATTGTGAACGTCCAGGGATTGCTCCTACACTAAAGGTGCCAGCCCTGAAGTCTCTTGCTGGTCCTCATCTCCCACTGGTAACCTCTCAAACGAACCACAAACACTTGGGCTCTGAACTTGTTTAGCCTACTAAAACTTCCAACGTACACAGCCTCTCCTGCTCAATCTGGCCAGAGCTCAACTCCGAAATTGCGAACGTCCAGGGATTGCTCCTACACTAAAGGTGCCAGCCCTGAAAGCTCTTGCTGGTCCTCATCTCCCACTGGTAACCTCTCAAACGAACCACAAACACTTGGGCTCTGAACTTGTTTAGCCTACTAAAACTTCCAACGTACACAGCCTCTCCTGCTCAATCTGGCCAGAGCTCAACTCCGAAATTGCGAACGTCCAGGGATTGCTCCTACACTAAAGGTGCCAGCCCTGAAAGCTCTTGCTGGTCCTCATCTCCCACTGGTAACCTCTCAAACGAACCACAAACACTTGGGCTCTGAACTTGTTTAGCCTACTAAAACTTCCAACGTACACAGCCTCTCCTGCTCAATCTGGCCAGAGCTCAACTCCGAAATTGCGAACGTCCAGCGATTGCTCCTACACTAAAGGTGCCAGCCCTGAAAGCTCTTGCTGGTCCTCATCTCCCACTGGTAACCTCTCAAACGAACCACAAACACTTGGGCTCTGAACTTGTTTAGCCTACTAAAACTTCCAACGTACACAACCTCTCCTGCTCAATCTGGCCAAAATTCAACACCGAAATTGCGAACGTCCAGGGATTGCTCCTACACTAAAGGTGCCAGCCCTGAAAGCTCTTGCTGGTCCTCATCTCCCACTGGTAACCTCTCAAACGAACCACAAACACTTGGGCTCTGAACTTGTTTAGCCTACTAAAACTTCCAACGTACACAGCCTCTCCTGCTCAATCTGGCCAGAGCTCAACTCCGAAATTGCGAACATCCAGCGATTGCTCCTACACTAAAGGTGCCAGCCCTGAAAGCTCTTGCTGGTCCTCATCTCCCACTGGTAACCTCTCAAACGAACCACAAACACTTGGGCTCTGAACTTGTTTAGCCTACTAAAACTTCCAACGTACACAGCCTCTCCTGCTCAATCTGGCCAGAGCTCAACTCCGAAATTGCGAACGTCCAGGGATTGCTCCTACACTAAAGGTGCCAGCCCTGAAAGCTCTTGCTGGTCCTCATCTCCCACTGGTAACCTCTCAAACGAACCACAAACACTTGGGCTCTGAACTTGTTTAGCCTACTAAAACTTCCAACGTACACAGCCTCTCCTGCTCAATCTGGCCAAAATTCAACATCGACATTGCGAACGTCCAGCGATTGCTCCTACACTAAAGGTGCCAGCCCTGAAAGCTCTTGCTGGTCCTCATCTCCCACTGGTAACCTCTCAAACGAACCACAAACACTTGGGCTCTGAACTTGTTTAGCCTACTAAAACTTCCAACGTACACAGCCTCTCCTGCTCAATCTGGCCAGAGCTCCACACCGAAATTGTGAACGTCCAGGGATTGCTCCTACACTAAAGGTGCCAGCCCTGAAAGCTCTTGCTGGTCCTCATCTCCCACTGGTAACCTCTCAAACGAACCACAAACACTTGGGCTCTGAACTTGTTTAGCCTACTAAAACTTCCAACGTACACAGCCTCTCCTGCTCAATCTGGCCAGAGCTCAACACCGACATTGCGAACGTCCAGCGATTGCTCCTACACTAAAGGTGCCAGCCCTGAAAGCTCTTGCTGGTCCTCATCTCCCACTGGTAACCTCTCAAACGAACCACAAACACTTGGGCTCTGAACTTGTTTAGCCTACTAAAACTTCCAACGTACACAGCCTCTCCTGCTCAATCTGGCCAAAATTCAACACCGAAATTGTGAACGTCCAGGGATTGCTCCTACACTAAAGGTGCCAGCCCTGAAAGCTCTTGCTGGTCCTCATCTCCCACTGGTAACCTCTCAAACGAACCACAAACACTTGGGCTCTGAACTTGTTTAGCCTACTAAAACTTCCAACGTACACAGCCTCTCCTGCTCAATCTGCCCAAAATTCAACACAGAAATTGTGAACGTCCAGGGATTGCTCCTACACTAAAGGTGGCAGCCCTGAAAGCTCTTGCTGGTCCTCATCTCCCACTGGTAACCTCTCAAACGAACCACAAACACTTGGGCTCTGAACTTGTTTAGCCTACTAAAACTTCCAACGTACACAGCCTCTCCTGCTCAATCTGGCCAAAATTCAACACCGAAATTGCGAACGTCCAGGGATTGCTCCTACACTAAAGGTGCCAGCCCTGAAAGCTCTTGCTGGTCCTCATCTCCCACTGGTAACCTCTCAAACGAACCACAAACACTTGGGCTCTGAACTTGTTTAGCCTACTAAAACTTCCAACGTACACAGCCTCTCCTGCTCAATCTGGCCAAAATTCAACACTGAAATTGCGAACGCCCAGGGATTGCTCCTACACTAAAGCTGCCAGCCCTGAAAGCTCTTGCTGGTCCTCATCTCCCACTGGTAACCTCTCAAACGAACCACAAACACTTGGGCTCTGAACTTGTTTAGCCTACTAAAACTTCCAACGTACACAGCCTCTCCTGCTCAATCTGGCCAGAGCTCAACACCGACATTGCGAACGTCCAGCGATTGCTCCTACACTAAAGGTGCCAGCCCTGAAAGCTCTTGCTGGTCCTCATCTCCCACTGGTAACCTCTCAAACGAACCACAAACACTTGGGCTCTGAACTTGTTTAGCCTACTAAAACTTCCAATGTACACAGCCTCTCCTGCTCAATCTGGCCAGAGCTCAACACCGACATTGCGAACGTCCAGCGATTGCTCCTACACTAAAGGTGCCAGCCCTGAAAGCTCTTGCTGCTCCTCATCTCCCACTGGTAACCTCTCAAACGAACCACAAACACTTGGGCTCTGAACTTGTTTAGCCTACTAAAACTTCCAACGTACACAGCCTCTCCTGCTCAATCTGGCCAGAGCTCAACACCGACATTGCGAACGTCCAGCGATTGCTCCTACACTAAAGGTGCCAGCCCTGAAAGCTCTTGCTGGTCCTCATCTCCCACTGGTAACCTCTCAAACGAACCACAAACACTTGGGCTCTGAACTTGTTTAGCCTACTAAAACTTCCAACGTACACAGCCTCTCCTGCTCAATCTGGCCAAAATTCAACACCGAAATTGTGAACGTCCAGGGATTGCTCCTACACTAAAGGTGCCAGCCCTGAAAGCTCTTGCTGGTCCTCATCTCCCACTGGTAACCTCTCAAACGAACCACAAACACTTGGCCTCTGAACTTGTTTAGCCTACTAAAACTTCCAACGTACACAGCCTCTCCTGCTCAATCTGGCCAAAATTCAACACCGAAATTGCGAACGTCCAGGGATTGCTCCTACACTAAAGGTGCCAGCCCTGAAAGCTCTTGCTGGTCCTCATCTCCCACTGGTAACCTCTCAAACGAACCACAAACACTTGGGCTCAGAACTTGTTTAGCCTACTAAAACTTCCAACGTACACAGCCTCTCCTGCTCAATCTGGCCAGAGCTCAACACCGACATTGCGAACGTCCAGCGATTGCTCCTACACTAAAGGTGCCAGCCCTGAAAGCTCTTGCTGGTCCTCATCTCCCACTGGTAACCTCTCAAACGAACCACAAACACTTGGGCTCTGAACTTGATTAGCCTACTAAAACTTCCAACGTACACAGCCTCTCCTGCTCAATCTAGCCAAAATTCACCAACGAAATTGCGAACGTCCAGCGATTGCTCCTACACTAAAGGTGCCAGCCCTGAAAGCTCTTGCTGGTCCTCATCTCCCACTGGTAACCTCTCAAACGAACCACAAACACTTGGGCTCTGAACTTGTTTAGCCTACTAAAACTTCCAACGTACACAGCCTCTCCTGCTCAATCTGGCCAGAGCTCAACACCGACATTGCGAACGTCCAGCGATTGCTCCTACACTAAAGGTGCCAGCCCTGAAAGCTCTTGCTGGTCCTCATCTCCCACTGGTAACCTCTCAAACGAACCACAAACACTTGGGCTCTGAACTTGTTTAGCCTACTAAAACTTCCAACGTACACAGCCTCTCCTGCTCAATCTGGCCAAAATTCAACACAGAAATTGTGAACGTCTAGGGATTGCTCCTACACTAAAGGTGCCAGCCCTGAAAGCTCTTGCTGGTCCTCATCTCCCACTGGTAACCTCTCAAACGAACCACAGACACTTGGGCTCTGAACTTGTTTAGCCTACTAAAACTTCCAACGTACACAGCCTCTCCTGCTCAATCTGGCCAAAATTCAACACAGAAATTGTGAACGTCCAGGGATTGCTCCTACACTAAAGGTGCCAGCCCTGAAAGCTCTTGCTGGTCCTCATCTCCCACTGGTAACCTCTCAAACGAACCACAAACACTTGGGCTCTGAACTTGTTTAGCCTACTAAAACTTCCAATGTACACAGCCTCTCCTGCTCAATCTGGCCAAAATTCAACACCGAAATTGTGAACGTCCAGGGATTGCTCCTACACTAAAAGTGCCAGCCCTGAAAGCTCTTGCTGGTCCTCATCTCCCACTGGTAACCTCTCAAACGAACCACAAACACTTGGGCTCTGAACTTGTTTAGCCTACTAAAACTTCCAACGTACACAGCCTCGCCTGCTCAATCTGGCCAAAATTCAACACCGAAATTGTGAACGTCCAGGGATTGCTCCTACACTAAAGGTGCCAGCCCTGAAAGCTCTTGCTGGTCCTCATCTCCCACTGGTAACCTCTCAAACGAACCACAAACACTTGGGCTCTGAACTTGTTTAGCCTACTAAAACTTCCAACGTACACAGCCTCTCCTGCTCAATCTGGCCAGAGCTCAACACCGACATTGCGAACGTCCAGGGATTGCTCCTACACTAAAGGTGCCAGCCCTGAAAGCTCTTGCTGGTCCTCATCTCCCACTGGTAACCTCTCAAACGAACCACAAACACTTGGGCTCTGAACTTGTTTAGCCTACTAAAACTTCCAACGTACACAGCCTCTCCTGCTCAATCTGGCCAGAGCTCAACACCGAAATTGCGAACGTCCAGGGATTGCTCCTACACTAAAGGTGCCAGCCCTGAAAGCTCTTGCTGGTCCTCATCTCCCACTGGTAACCTCTCAAACGAACCACAAACACTTGGGCTCTGAACTTGTTTAGCCTACTAAAACTTCCAACGTACACAGCCTCTCCTGCTCAATCTGCCCAAAATTCAACACCGAAATTGTGAACGTCCAGCGATTGCTCCTACACTAAAGGTGCCAGCCCTGAAAGCTCTTGCTGGTCCTCATCTCCCACTGGTAACCTCTCAAACGAACCACAAACACTTGGGCTCTGAACTTGTTTAGCCTACTAAAACTTCCAACGTACACAGCCTCTCCTGCTCAATCTGGCCAGAGCTCAACACCGACATTGCGAACGTCCAGCGATTGCTCCTACACTAAAGGTGCCAGCCCTGAAAGCTCTTGCTGGTCCTCATCTCCCACTGGTAACCTCTCAAACGAACCACAAACACTTGGGCTCTGAACTTGTTTAGCCTACTAAAACTTCCAATGTACACAGCCTCTCCTGCTCAATCTGGCCAAAATTCAACACCGAAATTGCGAACGTCCAGGGATTGCTCCTACACTAAAGGTGCCAGCCCTGAAAGCTCTTGCTGGTCCTCATCTCCCACTGGTAACCTCTCAAACGAACCACAAACACTTGGGCTCTGAACTTGTTTAGCCTACTAAAACTTCCAACGTACACAGCCTCTCCTGCTCAATCTGGCCAGAGCTCAACACCGAAATTGCGAACGTCCAGGGATTGGTCCTACACTAAAGGTGCCAGCCCTGAAAGCTCTTGCTGGTCCTCATCTCCCACTGGTAACCTCTCAAACGAACCACAAACACTTGGGCTCTGAACTTGTTTAGCCTACTAAAACTTCCAACGTACACAGCCTCTCCTGCTCAATCTGGCCAGAGCTCAACTCCGAAATTGCGAACGTCCAGGGATTGCTCCTACACTAAAGGTGCCAGCCCTGAAAGCTCTTGCTGGTCCTCATCTCCCACTGGTAACCTCTCAAACGAACCACAAACACTTGGGCTCTGAACTTGTTTAGCCTACTAAAACTTCCAACGTACACAGCCTCTCCTGCTCAATCTGGCCAGAGCTCAACTCCGAAATTGCGAACGTCCAGGGATTGCTCCTACACTAAAGGTGCCAGCCCTGAAAGCTCTTGCTGGTCCTCATCTCCCACTGGTAACCTCTCAAACGAACCACAAACACTTGGGCTCTGAACTTGTTTAGCCTACTAAAACTTCCAACGTACACAGCCTCTCCTGCTCAATCTGGCCAGAGCTCAACTCCGAAATTGCGAACGTCCAAGGATTGCTCCTACACTAAAGGTGCCAGCCCTGAAAGCTCTTGCTGGTCCTCATCTCCCACTGGTAACCTCTCAAACGAACCACAAACACTTGGGCTCTGAACTTGTTTAGCCTACTAAAACTTCCAACGTACACAGCCTCTCCTGCTCAATCTGGCCAAAATTCAACACCGAAATTGTGAACGTCCAGGAATTGCTCCTACACTAAAGGTGCCAGCCCTGAAAGCTCTTGCTGGTCCTCATCTCCCACTGGTAACCTCTCAAACGAACCACAAACACTTGGGCTCTGAACTTGTTTAGCCTACTAAAACTTCCAACGTACACAGCCTCTCCTGCTCAATCTGGCCAGAGCTCAACTCCGAAATTGCGAACGTCCAGCGATTGCTCCTACACTAAAGGTGCCAGCCCTGAAAGCTCTTACTGGTCCTCATCTCCCACTGGTAACCTCTCAAACGAACCACAAACACTTGGGCTCTGAACTTGTTTAGCCTACTAAAACTTCCAACGTACACAGCCTCTCCTGCTCAATCTGGCCAGAGCTCAACTCCGAAATTGCGAACGTCCAGGGATTGCTCCTACACTAAAGCTGCCAGCCCTGAAAGCTCTTGCTGGTCCTCATCTCCCACTGGTAACCTCTCAAACGAACCACAAACACTTGGGCTCTGAACTTGTTTAGCCTACTAAAACTTCCAACTTACACAGCCTCTCCTGCTCAATCTGGCCAGAGCTCAACTCCGAAATTGCGAACGTCCAGGGATTGCTCCTACATTAAAGGTGCCAGCCCTGAAAGCTCTTGCTGGTCCTCATCTCCCACTGGTAACCTCTCAAACGAACCACAAACACTTGGGCTCTGAACTTGTTTAGCCTACTAAAACTTCCAACGTACACAGCCTCTCCTGCTCAATCTGGCCAGAGCTCAACACCGACATTGCGAACGTCCAGCGATTCCTCCTACACTAAAGGTGCCAGCCCTGAAAGCTCTTGCTGGTCCTCATCTCCCACTGGTAACCTCTCAAACGAACCACAAACACTTGGGCTCTGAACTTGTTTAGCCTACTAAAACTTCCAACGTACACAGCCTCTCCTGCTCAATCTGGCCAGAGCTCCACACCGACATTGCGAACGTCCAGGGATTGCTCCTACACTAAAGGTGCCAGCCCTGAAAGCTCTTGCTGGTCCTCATCTCCCACTGGTAACCTCTCAAACGAACCACAAACACTTGGGCTCTGAACTTGTTTAGCCTACTAAAACTTCCAACGTACACAGCCTCTCCTGCTCAATCTGGCCAGAGCTCAACACCGACATTGCGAACGTCCAGCGATTGCTCCTACACTAAAGGTGCCAGCCCTGAAAGCTCTTGCTGGTCCTCATCTCCCACTGGTAACCTCTCAAACGAACCACAAACACTTGGGCTCTGAACTTGTTTAGCCTACTAAAACTTCCAACGTACACAGCCTCTCCTGCTCAATCTGGCCAGAGCTCAACACCGACATTGCGAACATCCAGCGATTGCTCCTACACTAAAGGTGCCAGCCCTGAAAGCTCTTGCTGGTCCTCATCTCCCACTGGTAACCTCTCAAACGAACCACAAACACTTGGGCTCTGAACTTGTTTAGCCTACTAAAACTTCCAATGTACACAGCCTCTCCTGCTCAATCTGGCCAGAGCTCAACTCCGAAATTGCGAACGTCCAGGGATTGCTCCTACACTAAAGGTGCCAGCCCTGAAAGCTCTTGCTGGTCCTCATCTCCCACTGGTAACCTCTCAAACGAACCACAAACACTTGGGCTCTGAACTTGTTTAGCCTACTAAAACTTCCAACGTACACAGCCTCTCCTGCTCAATCTGGCCAGAGCTCAACTCCGAAATTGCGAACGTCCAGCGATTGCTCCTACACTAAAGGTGCCAGCCCTGAAAGCTCTTGCTGGTCCTCATCTCCACTGGTAACCTCTCAAACGAACCACAAACACTTGGGCTCTGAACTTGTTTAGCCTACTAAAACGTCCAACGTACACAACCTCTCCTGCTCAATCTGGCCAAAATTCAACACCGAAATTGCGAACGTCCAGGGATTGCTCCTACACTAAAGGTGCCAGCCCTGAAAGCTCTTGCTGGTCCTCATCTCCCACTGGTAACCTCTCAAACGAACCACAAACACTTGGGCTCTGAACTTGTTTAGCCTACTAAAACTTCCAACGTACACAGCCTCTCCTGCTCAATCTGGCCAGAGCTCAACTCCGAAATTGCGAACATCCAGCGATTGCTCCTACACTAAAGGTGCCAGCCCTGAAAGCTCTTGCTGGTCCTCATCTCCCACTGGTAACCTCTCAAACGAACCACAAACACTTGGGCTCTGAACTTGTTTAGCCTACTAAAACTTCCAACGTACACAGCCTCTCCTGCTCAATCTGGCCAGAGCTCCACACCGAAATTGCGAACGTCCAGGGATTGCTCCTACACTAAAGGTGCCAGCCCTGAAAGCTCTTGCTGGTCCTCATCTCCCACTGGTAACCTCTCAAACGAACCACAAACACTTGGGCTCTGAACTTGTTTAGCCTACTAAAACTTCCAACGTACACAGCCTCTCCTGCTCAATCTGGCCAAAATTCAACACCGACATTGCGAACGTCCAGCGATTGCTCCTACACTAAAGGTGCCAGCCCTGAAAGCTCTTGCTGGTCCTCATCTCCCACTGGTAACCTCTCAAACGAACCACAAACACTTGGCTCAGAACTTGTTTAGCCTACTAAAACTTCCAATGTACACAGCCTCTCCTGCTCAATCTGGCCAGAGCTCAACTCCGAAATTGCGAACGACCAGGGATTGCTCCTACACTAAAGGTGCCAGCCCTGAAAGCTCTTGCTGGTCCTCATCTCCCACTGGTAACCTCTCAAACGAACCACAAACACTTGGGCTCTGAACTTGTTTAGCCTACTAAAACTTCCAACGTACACAGCCTCTCCTGCTCAATCTGGCCAGAGCTCAACTCCGAAATTGCGAACGTGCAGGGATTGCTCCTACACTAAAGGTGCCAGCCCTGAAAGCTCTTGCTGGTCCTCATCTCCCACTGGTAACCTCTCAAACGAACCACAAACACTTGGGCTCTGAACTTGTTTAGCCTACTAAAACTTCCAACGTACACAGCCTCTCCTGCTCAATCTGGCCAGAGCTCAACACCGAAATTGTGAACGTCCAGGGATTGCTCCTACACTAAAGGTGCCAGCCCTGAAGTCTCTTGCTGGTCCTCATCTCCCACTGGTAACCTCTCAAACGAACCACAAACACTTGGGCTCTGAACTTGTTTAGCCTACTAAAACTTCCAACGTACACAGCCTCTCCTGCTCAATCTGGCCAGAGCTCAACTCCGAAATTGCGAACGTCCAGGGATTGCTCCTACACTAAAGGTGCCAGCCCTGAAAGCTCTTGCTGGTCCTCATCTCCCACTGGTAACCTCTCAAACGAACCACAAACACTTGGGCTCTGAACTTGTTTAGCCTACTAAAACTTCCAACGTACACAGCCTCTCCTGCTCAATCTGGCCAGAGCTCAACTCCGAAATTGCGAACGTCCAGCGATTGCTCCTACACTAAAGGTGCCAGCCCTGAAAGCTCTTGCTGGTCCTCATCTCCCACTGGTAACCTCTCAAACGAACCACAAACACTTGGGCTCTGAACTTGTTTAGCCTACTAAAACTTCCAACGTACACAACCTCTCCTGCTCAATCTGGCCAAAATTCAACACCGAAATTGCGAACGTCCAGGGATTGCTCCTACACTAAAGGTGCCAGCCCTGAAAGCTCTTGCTGGTCCTCATCTCCCACTGGTAACCTCTCAAACGAACCACAAACACTTGGGCTCTGAACTTGTTTAGCCTACTAAAACTTCCAACGTACACAGCCTCTCCTGCTCAATCTGGCCAGAGCTCAACTCCGAAATTGCGAACATCCAGCGATTGCTCCTACACTAAAGGTGCCAGCCCTGAAAGCTCTTGCTGGTCCTCATCTCCCACTGGTAACCTCTCAAACGAACCACAAACACTTGGGCTCTGAACTTGTTTAGCCTACTAAAACTTCCAACGTACACAGCCTCTCCTGCTCAATCTGGCCAGAGCTCAACTCCGAAATTGCGAACGTCCAGGGATTGCTCCTACACTAAAGGTGCCAGCCCTGAAAGCTCTTGCTGGTCCTCATCTCCCACTGGTAACCTCTCAAACGAACCACAAACACTTGGGCTCTGAACTTGTTTAGCCTACTAAAACTTCCAACGTACACAGCCTCTCCTGCTCAATCTGGCCAGAGCTCAACTCCGAAATTGCGAACGTGCAGGGATTGCTCCTACACTAAAGGTGCCAGCCCTGAAAGCTCTTGCTGGTCCTCATCTCCCACTGGTAACCTCTCAAACGAACCACAAACACTTGGGCTCTGAACTTGTTTAGCCTACTAAAACTTCCAACGTACACAGCCTCTCCTGCTCAATCTGGCCAGAGCTCCACACCGAAATTGTGAACGTCCAGGGATTGCTCCTACACTAAAGGTGCCAGCCCTGAAAGCTCTTGCTGGTCCTCATCTCCCACTGGTAACCTCTCAAACGAACCACAAACACTTGGGCTCTGAACTTGTTTAGCCTACTAAAACTTCCAACGTACACAGCCTCTCCTGCTCAATCTGGCCAGAGCTCAACACCGACATTGCGAACGTCCAGCGATTGCTCCTACACTAAAGGTGCCAGCCCTGAAAGCTCTTGCTGGTCCTCATCTCCCACTGGTAACCTCTCAAACGAACCACAAACACTTGGGCTCTGAACTTGTTTAGCCTACTAAAACTTCCAACGTACACAGCCTCTCCTGCTCAATCTGGCCAGAGCTCAACTCCGAAATTGCGAACGTCCAGGGATTGCTCCTACACTAAAGGTGCCAGCCCTGAAAGCTCTTGCTGGTCCTCATCTCCCACTGGTAACCTCTCAAACGAACCACAAACACTTGGGCTCTGAACTTGTTTAGCCTACTAAAACTTCCAACATACACAGCCTCTCCTGCTCAATCTGGCCAGAGCTCAACTCCGAAATTGCGAACGTCCAGGGATTGCTCCTACACTAAAGGTGCCAGCCCTGAAAGCTCTTGCTGGTCCTCATCTCCCACTGGTAACCTCTCAAACGAACCACAAACACTTGGGCTCTGAACTTGTTTAGCCTACTAAAACTTCCAACGTACACAGCCTCTCCTGCTCAATCTGGCCAAAATTCAACACCGAAATTGCGAACGTCCAGGGATTGCTCCTACACTAAAGGTGCCAGCCCTGAAAGCTCTTGCTGGTCCTCATCTCCCACTGGTAACCTCTCAAACGAACCACAAACACTTGGGCTCTGAACTTGTTTAGCCTACTAAAACTTCCAACGTACACAGCCTCTCCTGCTCAATCTGGCCAAAATTCAACACTGAAATTGCGAACGCCCAGGGATTGCTCCTACACTAAAGCTGCCAGCCCTGAAAGCTCTTGCTGGTCCTCATCTCCCACTGGTAACCTCTCAAACGAACCACAAACACTTGGGCTCTGAACTTGTTTAGCCTACTAAAACTTCCAACGTACACAGCCTCTCCTGCTCAATCTGGCCAGAGCTCAACACCGACATTGCGAACGTCCAGCGATTGCTCCTACACTAAAGGTGCCAGCCCTGAAAGCTCTTGCTGGTCCTCATCTCCCACTGGTAACCTCTCAAACGAACCACAAACACTTGGGCTCTGAACTTGTTTAGCCTACTAAAACTTCCAATGTACACAGCCTCTCCTGCTCAATCTGGCCAGAGCTCAACACCGACATTGCGAACGTCCAGCGATTGCTCCTACACTAAAGGTGCCAGA
>NW_026776855.1:0-69073 GCF_030936135.1 Gavia stellata
TAAGCAACGGTGATTAAGGAAATAGGGAAAAAGATTTAAAAATAGCAACGGCAAACTACAACAGAGACCTAGAAAGAAAACCTATACAGCGACTGCACATAAGAAAGAGAAAAAATAGAAAAAAGGACAGCAAAGGGAATAAAAGCAGGCATAGAAACAAGTTGTCAAAGGCGGTAGGCATTAGGGAAACGCGGTAGGCGTAAAGGGAAAAAAAATACGCTTGCTGGCAGGGCAGGGTGAGGAGCAGAGCAGCCCTTGACGCTGGGCAAGCGCTGCTCAGCTGTAACTAACACATCCCTGTGCTATCAATGCTGTCTTCAGCACAACCCCAAAACGTAGCCCCGTACCAGCTACTGTGAAGAAAACTAACTCTATCCCATCCAAAACCAGCACACACAGAAATAAGATTTAACAAGTTGTGCTACAGGGAACACAGGAAAAAAAAAAAATTAAAAAGGGGGACAGAAAACTAGATCAACAGAGGCGTAGAAAGAAAGTTTAAAAAGTGATGGGGTACCGGAGAGACAGGAACACAATGAAAAACAGGCACAGCAAACATAATAAATGTTGATATAGAAAGAAAATGCAATAAGCGATGGCGTTAAGAAAGACAAGAAAAAAAACTTAAAAATAAGGATAGGGTAAAAAAAAAAAATTAGAGACTCACACGGGAAGAAAAATTTTTTGAAGTGACGTGGAACACGACAGACAGGAATAAATTCAAACGTGTGGATAGGGAGCTTGATAAAAGTAGACATAGAATGGAAACTGAAAAAGCAACGGGGTTCCGGACAGACAGGAAAAAAATTAAAAATAAAAAGACAGTGAATTGGTTAAAGTAGGCACAGAAAGAAAATTTTAAAAGCCACTGGGTAAAGGACAACCAGGGGGAAAAAAAAAATTGAAACAAAAAATTGGGTCAAAGTTGACATGGCAAGAAAGTTTCAAAAGCAAAGGCAATAAAGAAAGACCAGAAAAAAAACTGTAAAATAGGGGTTGGGTGATGAGAGGGAGACACAGAAAGAAAATTATAAAAGCAAAGGCATTAAGGAAAGACAAGAACAAGTTACAAAATAGAAAAGGGAGAAATACACAGAGAGACATAGAAAACTTCAAAAGCAATGGGGTACACGACAGACAGGAAACAAATAAAAAAGACAGACAGTGAATTGGTTAAAGTAGACATGGAAAGAAAATTTCAAAAGCGACGAGGTACAGGATAAACAGGACGACATAAAAAATAGGGAGAGCAAAGTGGATAAACTTTGACATAGAAAGAAAACTTAGAATGCGACGGCTTTAAGGAAAGACAAGAATAAATAGAAAATAAGAACACGGGGAAAAAAAGAGACATGCATAAAAGTAAATTTGAAAAGCAACGGGATACATGACACAGGAAAGGATTAAAAAATATGGATGGGGAGCTTGACAAAAGTAGACATAGAAAGAAAACTGAAGCAGCAACAGAGTACAGGACAGACAGGAGAGCATTAGAAAATAAAGATGGTGGTCTGGACAAAAGTGGCCACAGAAACAAGACTTAAATTGACAGGGTATAGTATAGATGGCAAAAAATTAAAAGAGAAGGACAGGAAACTAAATAAATGGAGACCTAGAAAGAAAATATTTAAAGCAACCGGGTACGGGACCAAGAGGGAGGAATTAAAAAATAGGGACAGGGAATCAGATAGAGGGAGGCAGAAAGAAATTTTAAAAAAGTGACGGGCTACAAGAAACACAGGAAATATAAGAACAGGGGGCAGAAGAGAAGGAAGTGTTGAAAGAAGATTTTAAAAGTGACAGGGTATATGGAAAAATGGGAGGAACTAAAATTTAGGGAAAGGGAACCCGATAAAGGCAATTGTTGAAAGAGAAATTAATGGAGGGCACCAGAGGATGATAAGAGCACTCTGAGGCACTAACAAACCCGAGGAAGGGTTTCTGAGGGAACGAGAGAGGATCAAAGTCCGTGACGGAGCTAAAACAGGGCTGCAGTACACAAAGGTGGTCTCGGGAGGCATGGTGACTGGGAGTGTTACCGTAAGTCGGCAAGATACGAACTTTCTAAGACTCAATTTGAAGTGTAGAAAGCAGGCGCTTCTTTATTGCAGCACTGGACGCACAGGGGATCGCTCCGCCTAGCGCGCGTGCTTACTTTCTCCACTGTAGTAATTATACACAATCAAAATAGACATATTCACCGTATTTCCAAGAAATGATTATCATATTCATATGATTTCCAGAAACTCATTAATATACGTAAATACTCGGGACACATGCGCCTTCAGGTACACAGGTGGTCGTCTGAGGTCCTCTGGTGGTCGTCCATAGTCTTCCTCATGGTGTCCGCTAGTTGAATCCGATCTTTGCGCATGCTCAGCTCAGTTGCAAAGGCCCATTCTTGGAATCTTGTAAAGTTTTTCTCAGTTTACTGACCAGGCCTACAACCTACCACCCTCTTGACAAGCGAATCCTGCTCCTTCACAATGCCACATTGTTCAACAGTTAGTTTATAATTAAATCAGATATATAAATCATACCTAGTTACCGTTACACAAAATACATGGTTTTATTTTCCTTAATTGCTCTCTTATACAATTCTATCAATATCTACACTTAAATGAATCATTTATCATGTCTATTAATATCTACTGATTGGCATCCTTGATTCTTTAATCAAGATGGGAAGGGTGAAAGGATTTCCAAGCAGCATCACTGGTGCATAACAGGTTCCTATAATTACAGAACTCAACAAAACTTTCTCTATTCAAGTCTTCATTGTTTCATCCTTGACCCGAAACAGAGACTACTTGGTAAGGGTCCTATGGTTGCAAGTTTCAGAACAAACAACATTCTAACATTCTACTTCTATCATAACTAAATTTAGGGATTTTACAACAGGAGCAGAGAGGTCATGAAAGGCTCGGAGACATAAGAGAGATTAAAAGGGAGGCAGAGTGCTACCACAATGCTGTGGAGCACAAGGAAGGTCTCGGGAGGCATCCTAGATGGCAGAGAGAAGAAAAAGAATGCTCTCTTTTGAGAGCAGAGTTCTTAGGAGAGGTGCGATTGCAACAGAACGGGTCCAAAGGGGGCTTAGAGAGCTAAAAGTGTGCTGCAGAGAACATCAGGAGGCATCGTGACAGTAGCAGAGGGGTTCTGAGAGGGACAGACAAAAGAAGGCTTGAGGACATGATGAAGAAGTCCAGAGGGGATTTGAACAGACCACAGATATCCTCAGGGGACCAGGGACTGAACAGAGGTATCCTAGCAAGCACAGAAGACAACATGACTGTTCCGGAGATGAAATCGACGGCATCGGGAAAGGTTCCCAGGGAGCGAGAAGGGCACCAAGTGTGCTACAGAGCCAAAAGAGAGCTGTGGGGCACGAGGCTGTGCTCGGGAGACACGATGACGGCAGGAGAAGGGTGCCGAGAGTGAAAGAGAAAGTGACTCTGGGACCCAATGCCAAACTCGGGAAGGTGTCCCAGCAACGTACAGATGTGCTCAGGGGATGAGCGACGGAATGGAGACAACCTAGATGGCGTTGAATAAGGTAAAAGAGCCATGGGGCACAGAGACAGCCTGAGGAAGGGTTCTGTCTGAATAGGAGAGATACAAAGAGGGCTGCAGAGCTCCAGGGGTGCCGTGGGGCACGAGGACAGTCTCGGGAGGCGTCGCGACAGGAACGAGAGGGCTGGGGGCGCGGCTGAGCACGGACAGAGAGACAAGCGAAGGATTGCTGACACAATGAGGTACTCCAGAGGGGATGTGAACAGAGTACAGACGTACTCAGGGGACCAAACGGAGGCATCAGACATGGCAGAGGGGAAGGTGAGAAAGTGCTCTGGGACAAAATGAAAGCCTGAGGAGGAGTTGTCTCTGGATAAGAAAGACACAACGCCTGCTGCAGAACTGAAGGATGGCCATGGAGTGCAAGGACGCTCACAGGAAGCATTGTGACAGAGACAGAGGGGTGCTGAGGTGGCCAGAGAGAAGGCTCGAGGGCACAAAGGGACTCGGGAGGGGATTTGAACAGAGTACAGATGTTGTGAGGGAGACACTGACCCATTGGAGGCCGTCGAGATGGAGGAGAGGACAGAAACACTACTCTGAGGAAGAAGGATAACCTGAGATGTTCTAACAAACCAAGGGGGTACGAATTACACTCCAGAAATAAAAGCGTGACGAGGAGACCGTCTAAAGCCTCGGGATGAACTGAGAGAGAAGAGAAGAGAAGAGAAGAGAAGAGAAGAGAAGAGAAGAGAAGAGAAGAGAAGAGAAGAGAAGAGAGAGAAGAGAAGAGAAGAGAAGAGAAGAGAAGAGAAGAGAAGAGAAGAGAAGAGAAGAGAAGAGAAGAGAAGAGAAGAGAAGAGAAGAGAAGAGAAGAGAAGAGAGAGAAGAGAAGAGAAGAGAAGAGAAGAGAAGAGAAGAGAAGAGAAGAGAAAAAAAATAAGACACAAAGAAAATTTAAAAGGCGACAAGGTATGTGACAAACAAAAAAGAATGAAAAGCCAGGGATGTACAGTTTGTTAAAGGTAGACATAGAAAGAAAATTTTAAAAGCAAAATGGGACAAGGCAGAGGAGAAAAAATGTAAAAATAGGGACAGAAAGCTAGATAAAAGTAGGCATAGAAAAAAAATTGAAAAATGAAGGCATTAAAGGAGGAAAAAGTTAAAAAATAGGGACAACAAACTAAAATAAACAGCGACATAGAAAGAAAATCGAAAATTGAGAGAGTACCCAAAAGACAAGAGAGAATTTAAAAATAGGGACAGGAACTGTATGAAAGCAAACGTAGAAAAAAATTTAAAAAGCAAAAAGGTTGAGGAAATAAAGGAAAAGACTAAATCATGGTGACATATAGACACAGAGAGAAAATACAAAAAGCGAGGGCACGAAGGAAAGACAAGAAATGATTAAAAAACAGGTAGACAAAAAAAAGACTGCGAATGGGATGAAAGTAGACAGCGTATTTTAAAAGCAACGGTGATTAAGGAAATAAGGAAAAAGATTTAAAAATAGCGACGGCAAACTACAACAGAGGCCTAGAAAGAAAACCTATACAGCGATGGCACATGAGAAAGAGAAGAAATAGTAAAAAAAGACAGCAAAGGGAATAAAAGCAGGCCTAGAAACAACTTGTCAAACGCGGTAGGCATTAGGGAAATAAAGGAAAATATTACAAAATCGGAACAGCACACTAAAACAGACGTAGAAAGAAAATTTAAAAAGCGACAGCACTAAAGAAAGACTAAGGAATTAAAATTTAGGGAAAGGGAACCCAATAAAGGGAATTGTTGAAAGAGAAATTAAATCGCGATGGGGTACAAGAAATACAGGGAAGAATGAAAAAAAAAATTCAAGAAAAGGAGCCAGGTAGAGGGAGACGTAGAAGGGATTTTAAAAAGCAACTGAGTACAAGAAACATAGACAAGAATTAAAACATAGGGACAGGGAGATGGACGGAGGGCAAAGCAGACAGAATATTTTAACAGTGATCGGGTACAAGAAACACAGGAGTGTTAAAAAACCAGGGACTGGGAGGTGGATAGAAGGAAACATAGAAAGAAAATTTAAAAAGCGATGGGGACCAGGAGAGTGAAAGAAATTAAAAAATAGGCACAGGGTGTTGGAGAGAGGTAAACATAGAAAGATAACCTAAAATGCAACGGGGTACAAGGAACACAGGAAAGCATGAAAAAGTAGGACGAGGGAGCTGCCGAGAGGAAAACGGAGAACAAAAAATCGATAGGTGAAGTGGTACAGGGCAGAGTTGGCAGAAGAGTGACAAGTTTTGGGAGGCAGACAGGCAGGTGGGCTGGCAGAGAGGGAGACAGAAGCAGGGACAGGCAGGGAGGCAGGCAGAGAGCCGGGGAAGGGCGGCAGAGGTGGGCCGGGACGCACACGAGGGAACATGTGACTCACCACAGCTCCTGGCACTGGCAGGAGACCTTCACCACCCCAAGGCTTTTCAGTCTGCCTCAGCAGCAGGCGCCTCGATGCTCCTCCGCCGTGAGGCTTCCCAGTGGCTCACGCATGCAGCCAGTGGAGGCACCGAGCTCCCAGCGCTGTGTGCTGGTGGTGCGTTCTGTCAGGGACGGCTCGGTGAGATCCTTCATTGCTGCAGGGACTGGCCACGCCTGGCCAGAGGCACCTGCCTGCGGGGCCCCCTCAGATTCCCTCCTCAGCCAGCTCCCCTTTGGCAGCTCCCTCAGGAAGGCATGCCCTGGTGGCAGCCCCCTTTACAGCTAGAGCCCCTTCACACAGCAGGGCCAGCCCCACCCTCAGCCTCACTGGCCACACCTGGGACTGCCCCAGCTCCAGGCCCAGCTGGAGCCCATTGGCAACAGGGGCCCCTGCCAAAGCCCCCAGCACATCCCCCCCTCCCTGCACCTGTCCACAGCCACGAGCTCTGCACCCAGGGGCTGCAAACACATCCAGGGGCACAGAGGAGGCAGGAAAAGTGTATTCATTAAAGCACATCATAGGGAATCCCGGCAGTGAGCTGGCTCCAAGGCTCAGCGCCCCAAGGCAGCAGGACAGAGGGAAACAAGGGAAGCGGAAAGCGGAAGGAAGGTAGGTAGAGAAGAGGTGTGGGACAGGGAGCCAGAAAATGGGATGCTGGGAACAAAAAAAGAGGGACAGGGAGCCGCACGAGGGTGGAGAGAGAGAGAAATGGAGGGCAACGAGGAGGAGGAGGATGGAGAGATGGAGCACGAGAACCAGAGGAACAGGGAGATGGAGCCATAAACAAGAGGGGGAGGGAGCAGGGGTGAGAGATGGAAGGGTCCGAGCAGGACGACAGGACAGCAGAGAGGGACAGAGAGGAGGAGACACCCACAGGCAGGAGACAGAGAGACGGAGGAGGGGGATTTTTCCACAGTAGGGAACTGGATAAGCCAAGGGATTAAGAGAGGAAAAAAATCAAAGAAGAGAGACAGTGATCAAAATAAACAGAGGCATATTAAGTGAAGCGCAGGCTGCAGGACAGACAGGAAAGAATTAACAAATCAACACATTGGATACAATAAAATTAGATATCGAAAAAACTAAAAAGCCACCTCTATTAGGAAAGACAAGAAAAAACTAAAAAATAAAGAAAGGATGGCAAAGAGGGAGAGACACATACAAAGTACATTGAAAAAGCAACGGGGTACACAACATACTGAGAACTGCTGAAAAATACGGATAGGAAGCTTGACACAGAAAGACAATTATTTCAAAAGCAACTAGGTAGAGGACTAGCAGGAAACAATTGGGGAAAAAAAAAAAGACAGCAACCTAGATAAAAGTAGATAAAAGAAGCAAAACTTTCAAAGCCAAGGGACTAAGAGAGAAAAGCATTAAAAAAATAGCAATTGCAAACTAAACAAAGAGAGACCAAAATTGTGAAGAGCAACTGCACTAAGGAAAGACAAGAAACAATTAAAGAATAAAGACAGTGAATGGGATAAAGGTAGACAGACAATTTTAAAAGCAACAGGGTTTAGGGAAATAGAGAAAAGAATTAAAAATAGGGACAGCAAACTAAGATGGTGACGTACGACGAAAATTTAAAAAGCGACGGCACTAATGAAAGGCAAGCAACAATTAAAACCGTAGACGGGATGAAAGTAGACTGAAAATCTTAAAAGCAATGGGGACTGAAGAAATGACGAAAAAATTTAAAAAAAGGGACGGTGAACTAAACCGGAGGTGTAGAAAGAAAATCTAAAAAGCAACGGCACTGAGGAAAGTAAAGAAATAATGAGAAATGAAGATAACGAAGGAATAAAAGGAGGCCTAGAACTACCATTGAAAGAGCGAGGGGGATTAGGGAAATAAAGGGAAAAAATAAAAGATAGGGACAGTAAACTAAGAGAGATGTAGAAAAAAACTTTAAAAGCAAGGGCACTAGGGAAAGAGAAGAAAAAATTAACAGAAAACGCAGCAAAATAAAGACAGCAAACATGATAAAAGTAGAAAATTTAAAAGCGACGGGCATTACGGAAATAAATGGAAAAAAATTTAAAAACAGGAACAGCAAACTGAAACAGATGTAGCAAGAAAATTTATAAGGGCCAGCACAAAGGAAAGCTAAGTAACAATTAAAAAATAAAGATGGCAAACAGGATAAAATTAGACAGAAAATTGTAAAAGCAACAGGGATTAAGGAAAGAAGGGAAAAATTAAAACACAGCAACATTGAACTAAAATGGAGAAGTAGAAAGCAATTTTAAAAGCCTACAGCACAAAGGACAGACAAGACATAATTAAAAATAAAGACATCGAAGGGAAAAAAAGTAGGCATAGAAAACACATTTTAAAAGCGATGGGAATTAGGGGGGGGAAGGAAAAAAAAAAGGTAGGCATTAGGGAAATAAAGGAAAAAATTATGACATCGGAACAGCAAAGTGAAACAGAGATGCAGAAAGAAAATTTAAATAGCGACGGCACTAAGGAACGACAAGAAATCATTTAAAAACCCAGCAAAGGGCATAAAAGCGGGCGTCGAAAGAACATTTAAAAAGTGGGGGGGATTTGGGAAAGGAAGAGAAAAATGAGGAAATAGGGACCGCAAACTAAAAGAGACGTAGAAAGAGAATTTAAAAGACGACTGCGCTAAGGAAAGACGAGAAATAATTAAAAGAAGAGACAGCGAACGGGATAGAAGTAGAAAATGTAAAAAGCAATGGGGATTAGGGAAAGAAACCAAAAGAATTTAAAAGCCGGGACAGCGAACTAAAAGAGATGTAGAAAGAAAATTTGAAAAGCCACGGCGCTAATAAAGACAAGAAATAACTAAAAAATAAAGACAGCGAACGGAATAAAAGCAGACGGAAAATTTTAGAAGCAAATAAGATTAGGGAAATAAGGAAGAAATTGAAGCGTAGCAACATTGACCTAAAACAGATAGGTAGGGAAAAAAAATCTAAAAAGCGATGGCACTGAGGCAAACCAAGAAAAAATAACTGAAAAGACAGCAAACAGAGTAAAAGTAGACAGAAAAGTTAAAAAGCAACTAAGGGCACTAAGGAAAAACAAGAAAAAATACTTTAAGAATACAGAATGTGAATGAGATAGAAGTAGAAAATTTAAAAAGCCAAGAGATTAATAGAGGAAAGAACTGGACGAGAGGAAAGTAAACTGAAACTCAGACATGGACAGAAAGTCTAAAAGGCAACGGCACTAAGGAAAGACAAGAAATAATTAGAAAGAAAGATATCAAAGGGAAAAAAAGTAGACGTAGAAAACACATTTTAAAAGCGATGGGAATTGGGGGGGGAAAGGGGGAAAAAAACCAAACAGGGAGAGCAAACTAAAAGAGAGGTTGAGAGAAAAATTTAAAAGCAGCGGCACTAAGGAAAGAGAAGAAATCATTAAAGAATAAAGGCAGTGAACGGCATAAAAGTCAAACAGAAAGTGTTAAAAGCCGCGGGGATTAAAGAAATGAGGAAAAAATTTAAAAGTGGCGACGGCGAACTAAAACGGAGACGTCGAAAGAAAATCTAAAAAGCCATGGCACTAAGGAAAACCAAGGAAAAATAATTAAAAACTAAAGACGGCGAACGAGATAAACGTAGAAAATTTTCAAAGCAAGGGGGATGAAGGAAATAAGGAAAAACTTTAAAAAATAGCGACGGCAAACTACAACGAAGACGCAGAAAGAAGATCTAAAAAGTGATGGCACAGAAGGCAGAGAAGAAACAATGGAAAAAAAAGGCAGCAAAGGGAATAAAAGTAGGCACAGAAAGAACATTTCAAGAGCAGACAGAAACAGAAAATTCAAAAAGCGAGGGCACGAAGGAAAGACAAGAAATAATGAAAAAAGAAAGGCAGACAAAAAAAAGACTGCAAACGGGATGGAAGTAGACAGCAAATTTTAAAAGCAACGGTGATTAACGAAATAGGGAAAAAGATTTAAAAATAGCAACGGCAAACTACAACAGAGACCTAGAAAGAAAACCTATACAGCGACTGCACATAAGAAAGAGAAAAAATAGAAAAAAGGACAGCAAAGGGAATAAAAGCAGGCATAGAAACAAGTTGTCAAAGGCGGTAGGCATTAGGGAAACGCGGTAGGCATTAGGGAAACGCGGTAGGCGTAAAGGGAAAAAAAATACGCTTGCTGGCAGGGCAGGGTGAGGAGCAGAGCAGCCCTTGACGCTGGGCAAGCGCTGCTCAGCTGTAACTAACACATCCCTGTGCTATCAATGCTGTCTTCAGCACAACCCCAAAACGTAGCCCCGTACCAGCTACTGTGAACAAAACTAACTCTATCCCATCCAAAACCAGCACACACAGAAATAAAATTTAACAAGTTGTGCTACAGGGAACACAGGAAAAAAAAAAATTAAAAAGGGGGGACAGAAAACTAGATCAACAGAGGCGTAGAAAGAAAGTTTAAAAAGTGATGGGGTACCGGAGAGACAGGAACACAATGAAAAACAGGCACAGCAAACATAATAAATGTTGATATAGAAAGAAAATGCAATAAGCGATGGCGTTAAGAAAGACAAGAAAAAAAACTTAAAAATAAGGATAGGGTAAAAAAAAAAATTAGAGACTCACACGGAAAGAAAAATTTTTTGAAGTGACGTGGAACACGACAGACAGGAATAAATTCAAACGCGTGGATAGGGAGCTTGATAAAAGTAGACATAGAATGGAAACTGAAAAAGCAACGGGGTTCCGGACAGACAGGAAAAAAATTAAAAATAAAAAGACAGTGAATTGGTTAAAGTAGGCACAGAAAGAAAATTTTAAAAGCCACTGGGTAAAGGACAACCAGGGGGAAAAAAAAAATTGAAACCAAAAATTGGGTCAAAGTTGACATGGCAAGAAAGTTTCAAAAGCAAAGGCAATAAAGAAAGACCAGAAAAAAACCTGTAAAATAGGGGTAGGGTGATGAGAGGGAGACACAGAAAGAAAATTATAAAAGCAAAGGCATTAAGGAAAGACAAGAACAAGTTACAAAATAGAAAAGGGAGAAATACACAGAGAGACATAGAAAACTTCAAAAGCAATGGGGTACACGACAGACAGGAAACAAATAAAAAAGACAGACAGTGAATTGGTTAAAGTAGACATGGAAAGAAAATTTCAAAAGCGACGAGGTACAGGATAAACAGGACGACATAAAAAATAGGGAGAGCAAAGTGGATAAACTTTGACATAGAAAGAAAACTTAGAATGCGACGGCTTTAAGGAAAGACAAGAATAAATAGAAAATAAGAACACGGGGAAAAAAAGAGACATGCATAAAAGTAAATTTGAAAAGCAACGGGATACATGACACAGGAAAGGATTAAAAAATATGGATGGGGAGCTTGACAAAAGTAGACATAGAAAGAAAACTGAAGCAGCAACAGAGTACAGGACAGACAGGAGAGCATTAGAAAATAAAGATGGTGGTCTGGACAAAAGTGGCCACAGAAACAAGACTTAAAATTGACAGGGTATAGTATAGATGGCAAAAAATTAAAAGAGAAGGACAGGAAACTAAATAAATGGAGACCTAGAAAGAAAATATTTAAAGCAACCGGGTACGGGACCAAGAGGGAGGAATTAAAAAATAGGGACAGGGAATCAGATAGAGGGAGGCAGAAAGAAATTTTAAAAAAGTGACGGGCTACAAGAAACACAGGAAATATAAGAACAGGGGGCAGAAGAGAAGGAAGTGTTGAAAGAAGATTTTAAAAGTGACAGGGTATATGGAAAAATGGGAGGAACTAAAATTTAGGGAAAGGGAACCCGATAAAGGCAATTGTTGAAAGAGAAATTAATGGAGGCACCAGAGGATGATAAGAGCACTCTGAGGCACTAACAAACCCGAGGAAGGGTTTCTGAGGGAACGAGAGAGGATCAAAGTCCGTGACGGAGCTAAAACAGGGCTGCAGTACACAAAGGTGGTCTCGGGAGGCATGGTGACTGGGAGTGTTACCGTAAGTCGGCAAGATACGAACTTTCTAAGACTCAATTTGAAGTGTAGAAAGCAGGCGCTTCTTTATTGCAGCACTGGACGCACAGGGGATCGCTCCACCTAGCGCGCGTGCTTACTTTCTCCACTGTAGTAATTATACACAATCAAAATAGACATATTCACCGTATTTCCAAGAAATGATTATCATATTCATATGATTTCCAGAAACTCATTAATATACGTAAATACTCGGGACACATGCGCCTTCAGGTACACAGGTGGTCGTCTGAGGTCCTCTGGTGGTCGTCCATAGTCTTCCTCATGGTGTCCGCTAGTTGAATCCGATCTTTGCGCATGCTCAGCTCAGTTGCAAAGGCCCATTCTTGGAATCTTGTAAAGTTTTTCTCAGTTTACTGACCAGGCCTACAACCTACCACCCTATTGACAAGCGAATCCTGCTCCTTCACAATGCCACATTGTTCAACAGTTAGTTTATAATTAAATCAGATATATAAATCATACCTAGTTACCGTTACACAAAATACATGGTTTTATTTTCCTTAATTGCTCTCTTATACAATTCTATCAATATCTACACTTAAATGAATCATTTATCATGTCTATTAATATCTACTGATTGGCATCCTTGATTCTTTAATCAAGACGGGAAGGGTGAAAGGATTTCCAAGCAGCATCACTGGTGCATAACAGGTTCCTATAATTACAGAACTCAACAAAACTTTCTCTATTCAAGTCTTCATTGTTTCATCCTTGACCCGAAACAGAGACTACTTGATAAGGGTCCTATGGTTGCAAGTTTCAGAACAAACAACATTCTAACATTCTACTTCTATCATAACTAAATTTAGGGATTTTACAACAGGAGCAGAGAGGTCATGAAAGGCTCGGAGACATAAGAGAGATTAAAAGGGAGGCAGAGTGCTACCACAATGCTGTGGAGCACAAGGAAGGTCTCGGGAGGCATCCTAGATGGCAGAGAGAAGAAAAAGAATGCTCTCTTTTGAGAGCAGAGTTCTTAGGAGAGGTGCGATTGCAACAGAACGGGTCCAAAGGGGGCTTAGAGAGCTAAAAGTGTGCTGCAGAGAACATCAGGAGGCATCGTGACAGTAGCAGAGGGGTTCTGAGAGGGACAGACAAAAGAAGGCTTGAGGACATGATGAAGAAGTCCAGAGGGGATTTGAACAGACCACAGATATCCTCAGGGGACCAGGGACTGAACAGAGGTATCCTAGCAAGCACAGAAGACAACATGACTGTTCCGGAGATGAAATCGACGGCATCGGGAAAGGTTCCCAGGGAGCGAGAAGGGCACCAAGTGTGCTACAGAGCCAAAAGAGAGCTGTGGGGCACGAGGCTGTGCTCGGGAGACACGATGACGGCAGGAGAAGGGTGCCGAGAGTGAAAGAGAAAGTGACTCTGGGACCCAATGCCAAACTCGGGAAGGCGTCCCAGCAACGTACAGATGTGCTCAGGGGATGAGCGACGGAATGGAGACAACCTAGATGGCGTTGAATAAGGTAAAAGAGCCGTGGGGCACAGAGACAGCCTGAGGAAGGGTTCTGTCTGAATAGGAGAGATACAAAGAGGGCTGCAGAGCTCCAGGGGTGCCGTGGGGCACGAGGACAGTCTCGGGAGGCGTCGCGACAGGAACGAGAGGGCTGGGGGCGCGGCTGAGCACGGACAGAGAGACAAGCGAAGGATTGCTGACACAATGAGGTACTCCAGAGGGGATGTGAACAGAGTACAGACGTACTCAGGGGACCAAACGGAGGCATCAGACATGGCAGAGGGGAAGGTGAGAAAGTGCTCTGGGACAAAATGAAAGCCTGAGGAGGAGTTGTCTCTGGATAAGAAAGACACAACGCCTGCTGCAGAACTGAAGGATGGCCATGGAGTGCAAGGACGCTCACAGGAAGCATTGTGACAGAGACAGAGGGGTGCTGAGGTGGCCAGAGAGAAGGCTCGAGGGCACAAAGGGACTCGGGAGGGGATTTGAACAGAGTACAGATGTTGTGAGGGAGACACTGACCCATTGGAGGCCGTCGAGATGGAGGAGAGGACAGAAACACTACTCTGAGGAAGAAGGATAACCTGAGATGTTCTAACAAACCAAAGGGGTACGAATTACACTCCAGAAATAAAAGCGTGACGAGGAGACCGTCTAAAGCCTCGGGATGAACTGAGAGAAGAGAAGAGAAGAGAAGAGAAAAAAAATAAGACACAAAGAAAATTTAAAAGGCGACAAGGTATGTGACAAACAAAAAAGAATGAAAAGCCAGGGATGTACAGTTTGTTAAAGGTAGACATAGAAAGAAAATTTTAAAAGCAAAATGGGACAAGGCAGAGGAGAAAAAAATGTAAAAATAGGGACAGAAAGCTAGATAAAAGTAGGCATAGAAAAAAAATTGAAGGCATTAAAGGAGGAAAAAGTTAAAAAATAGGGACAACAAACTAAATAAACAGCGACATAGAAAGAAAATCGAAAAATTGAGAGAGTACCCAAAAGACAAGAGAGAATTTAAAAATAGGGACAGGAACTGTATGAAAGCAAACGTAGAAAAAAATTTAAAAAGCAAAAAGGTTGAGGAAATAAAGGAAAAGACTAAATCATGGTGACATATAGACACAGAGAGAAAATACAAAAAGCGAGGGCACGAAGGAAAGACAAGAAATGATTAAAAAACAGGTAGACAAAAAAAAGACTGCGAATGGGATGAAAGTAGACAGCGTATTTTAAAAGCAACGGTGATTAAGGAAATAAGGAAAAAGATTTAAAAATAGCGACGGCAAACTACAACAGAGGCCTAGAAAGAAAACCTATACAGCGATGGCACATGAGAAAGAGAAGAAATAGTAAAAAAAGACAGCAAAGGGAATAAAAGCAGGCCTAGAAACAACTTGTCAAACGCAGTAGGCATTAGGGAAATAAAGGAAAATATTACAAAATCGGAACAGCACACTAAAACAGACGTAGAAAGAAAATTTAAAAAGCGACAGCACTAAGGAAAGACTAAGGAATTAAAATTTAGGGAATGGGAACCCAATAAAGGGAATTGTTGAAAGAGAAATTAAATCGCGATGGGGTACAAGAAATACAGGGAAGAATGAAAAAAAAAATTCAAGAAAAGGAGCCAGGTAGAGGGAGACGTAGAAGGGATTTTAAAAAGCAACTGAGTACAAGAAACATAGACAAGAATTAAAACATAGGGACAGGGAGATGGACGGAGGGCAAAGCAGACAGAATATTTTAACAGTGATCGGGTACAAGAAACACAGGAGTGTTAAAAAACCAGGGACTGGGAGGTGGATAGAAGGAAACATAGAAAGAAAATTTAAAAAGCGATGGGGACCAGGAGAGTGAAAGAAATTAAAAAATAGGCACAGGGTGTTGGAGAGAGGTAAACATAGAAAGATAACCTAAAATGCAACGGGGTACAAGGAACACAGGAAAGCATGAAAAAGTAGGACGAGGGAGCTGCCGAGAGGAAAACGGAGAACAAAAAATCGATAGGTGAAGTGGTACAGGGCAGAGTTGGCAGAAGAGTGACAAGTTTTGGGGAGGCAGACAGGCAGGTGGGCTGGCAGAGAGGGAGACAGAAGCAGGGACAGGCAGGGAGGCAGGCAGAGAGCCGGGGAAGGGCGGCAGAGGTGGGCCGGGACGCACACGAGGGAACATGTGACTCACCACAGCTCCTGGCACTGGCAGGAGACCTTCACCACCCCAAGGCTTTTCAGTCTGCCTCAGCAGCAGGCGCCTCGATGCTCCTCCGCCGTGAGGCTTCCCAGTGGCTCACGCATGCAGCCAGTGGAGGCACCGAGCTCCCAGCGCTGTGTGCTGGTGGTGCGTTCTGTCAGGGACGGCTCGGTGAGATCCTTCATTGCTGCAGGGACTGGCCACGCCTGGCCAGAGGCACCTGCCTGCGGGGCCCCCTCAGATTCCCTCCTCAGCCAGCTCCCCTTTGGCAGCTCCCTCAGGAAGGCATGCCCTGGTGGCAGCCCCCTTTACAGCTAGAGCCCCTTCACACAGCAGGGCCAGCCCCACCCTCAGCCTCACTGGCCACACCTGGGACTGCCCCAGCTCCAGGCCCAGCTGGAGCCCATTGGCAACAGGGGCCCCTGCCAAAGCCCCCAGCACATCCCCCCCTCCCTGCACCTGTCCACAGCCACGAGCTCTGCACCCAGGGGCTGCAAACACATCCAGGGGCACAGAGGAGGCAGGAAAAGTGTATTCATTAAAGCACATCATAGGGAATCCCGGCAGTGAGCTGGCTCCAAGGCTCAGCGCCCCAAGGCAGCAGGACAGAGGGAAACAAGGGAAGCAGAAAGCGGAAGGAAGGTAGGTAGAGAAGAGGTGTGGGACAGGGAGCCAGAAAATGGGATGCTGGGAACAAAAAAAGAGGGACAGGGAGCCGCACGAGGGTGGAGAGAGAGAGAAATGGAGGGCAACGAGGAGGAGGAGGATGGAGAGATGGAGCACGAGAACCAGAGGAACAGGGAGATGGAGCCATAAACAAGAGGGGGAGGGAGCAGGGGTGAGAGATGGAAGGGTCCGAGCAGGACGACAGGACAGCAGAGAGGGACAGAGAGGAGGAGACACCCACAGGCAGGAGACAGAGAGACGGAGGAGGGGGATTTTTCCACGGTAGGGAACTGGATAAGCCAAGGGATTAAGAGAGGAAAAAAATCAAAGAAGAGAGACAGTGATCAAAATAAACAGAGGCATATTAAGTGAAGCGCAGGCTGCAGGACAGACAGGAAAGAATTAACAAATCAACACATTGGATACAATAAAATTAGATATCGAAAAAACTAAAAAGCCACCTCTATTAGGAAAGACAAGAAAAAACTAAAAAATAAAGAAAGGATGGCAAAGAGGGAGAGACACATACAAAGTACATTGAAAAAGCAACGGGGTACACAACATACTGAGAACTGCTGAAAAATACGGATAGGAAGCTTGACACAGAAAGACAATTATTTCAAAAGCAACTAGGTAGAGGACTAGCAGGAAACAATTGGGGAAAAAAAAAAAAGACAGCAACCTAGATAAAAGTAGATAAAAGAAGCAAAACTTTCAAAGCCAAGGGACTAAGAGAGAAAAGCATTAAAAAAATAGCAATTGCAAACTAAACAAAGAGAGACCAAAATTGTGAAGAGCAACTGCACTAAGGAAAGACAAGAAACAATTAAAGAATAAAGACAGTGAATGGGATAAAGGTAGACAGACAATTTTAAAAGCAACAGGGTTTAGGGAAATAGAGAAAAGAATTAAAAATAGGGACAGCAAACTAAGATGGTGACGTACGACGAAAATTTAAAAAGCGACGGCACTAATGAAAGGCAAGCAACAATTAAAACCGTAGACGGGATGAAAGTAGACTGAAAATCTTAAAAGCAATGGGGACTGAAGAAATGACGAAAAAATTTAAAAAAAGGGACGGTGAACTAAACCGGAGGTGTAGAAAGAAAATCTAAAAAGCAACGGCACTGAGGAAAGTAAAGAAATAATGAGAAATGAAGATAACGAAGGGAATAAAAGGAGGCCTAGAACTACCATTGAAAAAGCGAGGGGGATTAGGGAAATAAAGGGAAAAAATAAAAGATAGGGACAGTAAACTAAGAGAGATGTAGAAAAAAACTTCAAAAAGCAATGGCACTAGGGAAAGAGAAGAAAAAATTAACAGAAAACACAGCAAAATAAAGACAGCAAACATGATAAAAGTAGAAAATTTAAAAGCGACGGGGATTACGGAAATAAATGGAAAAAAATTTAAAAACAGGAACAGCAAACTGAAACAGATGTAGCAAGAAAATTTATAAAGGGCCGGCACAAAAGAAAGCTAAGTAACAATAAAAAATAAAGATGGCAAACAGGATAAAATTAGACAGAAAATTGTAAAAGCAACAGGGATTAAGGAAATAAGGAAAAAATTAAAAAATAGCAACATTGAACTAAAATGGAGAAGCAGAAAGCAATTTTAAAAGCCTACAGCACAAAGGACAGACAAGACATAATTAAAAATAAAGACATCGACGGGAAAAAAGGAGGCGTAGAAAACACATTTTAAAAGCGATGGGAATTAGGGGGGGAAAGGGAAAAAAATCAAACAGCGACAGGAAACTAAAACAGGTTGAAAGAAAAATTTAAAAGCGACGGCACTAAGGAAAGAGAAGAAATCATTAAAAAATAAAGACGACGAAATAAAGACAGTAAACAGGATAGAAGTAGATAAAAGTAGATAAAAGCAGCGGGGATTAAAGAAATGAGGAAAAAATTTAAAAGTGACTACGGCGAACTAAAACGGAGACGTCGAAAGAAAATCTAAAAAGCCATGGCACTAAGGCAAACCAAGGAAAAATAATTAAAAACTAAAGACAGCGAACGAGATAAACGTAGAAAATTTGCAAAGCAAGGGGGATGAAGGAAATAAGGAAAAACTTTAAAAAATAGCGACGGCAAACTACAACGAAGACGCAGAAAGAAGATCTAAAAAGCGATGGCACAGAAGAAATAATGGAAAAAAAAGACAGCAAAGGGAATAAAAGTAGGCACAAAAAGAACATTTAAAAAGTGAGGGGGATTAGGGAAATAAATGAATTATTAAAAAAAGAGTAACAGTTGACTAAAACAGGTAGAAAAAAAATGTAAAAGCGATGGCATTAAGGAAAGACAGGAAATAATTTTTAAAATGGAAGACAGTGAAATAAGGACCGCAAATGGGATAAGAGTAGACAGAAATTTTTAAAAGCAATGGTGATCAAGGAAATAAAGTAATAATAAAGACAGTGAATAAGTTAAAGTAGTATTAGAAAGAAAATGTAAAAAGCGTCAGGCTACACAAGGAAAGAATTAATAAACAGTGATACCCAGCTTGATAAAAGTAGACATAGAAGGACAATTTTAAAAGTGATTTGGTACAGGACAGACAGGAAAAATTAAGAAAATAGTAACAGTGAACTGAGAAATAGAAAGGAAACTTAGAAGCGATGGGGCACAGGACATAGAGGAACAAATTAAAAAATAAAGACAGTGGACTAGATGAAAATAGACATAGAAAGAAAATTTTAAAAGTGACCAGGTACATGGGAGACTTTTTAAATATTTAAAATATTTTAAAATATAAAAAAATATGTAGGTATTTTAAAAATAACAATAGGCAGCTTCATAAAAGTAGACACAGCATCGTGGTTTCACCCTGGCTGGCAACTAAGCACCATACAGCTGGGATGGGGGGAGAACTGGAAGGGTAAACATGAGACAGACACTCCTAGGTTGATACAAAAACAGTGTAACAATTAAAAAAAAAATAATTAAAAAAAACCCAAGCAACAGAGAGGAAAATAAAACCCAAGAAAAACAAGTGATGCAAATTATAATTGCTCACCACCAACCGACCAATGCCCAGCCAGTCCCAAGCAGGGGCCCCCCACCCACCTCCACCCCCAGTTTTGTTGCTCGGTGGGATCCTTCATTGCTGCACGGACTGGACATTCATTGCTGGAGCCACCTGCCTGCAGGATTCCCTCCTCAGCCAGTTTTCCTACATCAGCTCCCTCAGGTATGCATGCCTGGGCAGACCCTTCCCCAGCTAAAGGGAAGAATTGAAAAATGGGGACAGTGAGCCGGATAGAGGGAGACATAGAAGTAAAAGTTAAAAAGCGACAGGGTACAGGACAGGTAGGAAAACATTAAGAAGTAAAGACAGGGAGACAGGTACAGGGATACATAGAAAGGGACACTAGAAAGCAGTGAGGTACAGGAAACACAGGGAAGAATTTTAAAACAGGGACAGGGAAGAAGATAGAAATAGAAAGAATATTCAAAAGGTGTCAGGGTACAATTCACACAGGCAAGAATTAAAAAATAAGACCAGGGAGCTGGAGAGAGAAATACATATAAAGAAAATTTTAAAACCAATGGGTAAAGGAAAGAAATAAGAAATAGGAAAAAGGAGCCCAATAGAGGGAGGCATAGAAAGGAAGTTTGAAAAGTGATGGGGTGCAGAGCAGAGGGAGGTATATATAAAATAGGATCAGGGAGACATAGAAATGAAATTTAAAAAGTAATGGGGTACAAGGCAGTGCAGAAAAACTAAAAAATAGGGAGAGAGAGACGGTTAAAGAGAGACATAGAAAAAATTTAAGAGGCAGTGGGGTACTGGGCAGAGTTAGCAGAAGAACAACAAGGTTTTGGGAGCCATACAGGTAGGTGAGTGAGCAGAGATGGAGACAGAGAAAGGGAGGCAGGCAGACATTTGGAGAAGGGTGGCAGAGATGGGCCAGCACTCAGAGGATAGGATGCATGACTCACAGCATTTGCTTGTGCTGGCAGGAGACCTTCACCACCCTGAAGCTTCTCTCTCCGCCTCTGCCCCTTCCTCCTCCACAGTACCGCCTGCCCGACCTTCACCCACTCAGCAGCTCACAGCAGATGCCTTGATGGTCCTCACCACCTGGCAGCTCATACACGTAGCTGATGGAGGCACCAGGCTCCCAGCACCACATGCTGGGGTCAGCTTTGTCAGGGACAGCTTGGAGGGATCCTTCATTGCTGCAGGGACTGGCCATAGGCACCTGCCTGCAGAGCCCCCTTAGATTCCCTCCTCAGCCAGTTCCCCTTTGTCAGCTCCCTCAGGCAGGTGTGCTCAGGCAGCCCCATTTACAGCTGAAGTCCCTTCACACAGCAGGGCCAGCCCTATCCTCAGCCTCACTGGCCACAGCTGGGGCTGCCCCAGCTGGAGCCCATCAGGAATAGGGGCCATTAACAAAGCCCCCCAGAACATCACCCCCTCTCCTGCACCTGTCCACAGCCACAAGCTCTGCACCCAGGGGCTGCAAACACATCCAGGGGCACAGAGGAGGCAGGAAAAGTTTAATCATCAATGCATGTAAGAAATCCCAGCAGTGAGTTGACTACAAGGCTCAGTGCCCAAAGGCAGCAAGACAGAGAGAAAAAAAGGCAAGAGAAAAGCAGGAGGAAGGACAAAGGGACATAGAGAAGAGGTGTGGAACAGGGAGACAGAAAATAGGATACTGGGAACAAGAGAGGGACGGGGAGCAGTACAACAGTGTAGAGAGAGGAGAAACTGAGCAAAAAAAAAAAAAAAAGGGAGGAATAAGCAAGAGAGACAGGGAGCAGGAGACAGAGGCAGAAGGGACCAGCAGGGCAACAAGATAGAGACAAGACAAGGGATGGGGAAAAACTCTAAAATGATGGGGGAAAGAAACATAGGCAAGAAATAAAAAATAGAAACAGGGAGCAAGATATAGATGCATGTAGAAAGAAAATTTCAAAGCGCGACAGGGTACAAGAAACATAGTCAAGAACTAAAAAAAAAAAATAGAGACGGGGCATAGAAAGAGGGAGATGTAGAAAGAAAAATGTAAGAAGTGATGGAGTACAGGACAGAGCGGGAATAATTCAGAATGAGAGACAGGGAGATGGATAGACAGAGACATAGAAAGAAAATTTTGAAAGCAACACGATACAAGAATTGTAGACAAGAATTAAAAAATAGGTACACGGAGCTGCATAGAGGGAGACATAAAAAGAAAATTTGAAAAGCGATAGGGTCAAGAAACACAGGCAATAAGTTAAAATTAGGTCAGGGTGACATAAAGAGGGAAAGGTATCAAGAAAATTTAAAAGCCTACTGGGTTCAAGAAACATATGCAAGAATTAAAAAAATAGGGATGGAGAGGTAGAAAGAAAGTTTCAGAAGTGATGGGGTTCAAGAAACATAGGCAAGAATTAAAGAATAGGGCCAGGGAGGCTGATAAAAGGAAACTGGGGGGGGCTGACTTTGGCTGGCCACCGGATGCCCACCAATCCACTCTATCACTCCCTCTCCTCAACAAGACAGGGGGACAAAATATAACAAAAAAGCTTGTAGGTCAAGATAAGGACAAAGAGATCACTCGCCAATCACTGTCACAAGCAAAACAGACTTGACTTTGGGAAATTAATTTATTGTCAATCAAAATCATGACAGGATAATGAGAAATAAATCTGAAAAACACCTTCCCCCTGTGCCTCTCTTGTTTCCTGGGCTCATCTTCACTCCTGACTTCTCTACCTCCTTCCCCCAAGAAACAGCAGGGAACAGGAAGCAGGGCTATCAGTCAGTTCATCAGATCTTGTCTCTGTTGCTCCTTCTTGCTCATGCTCCTCTTCTCCTCCAGTATGGGGTCCCTCCCACAGGGCTATGGGGCCACAGGTCCTGCCAGAAAACCTGCTCCAGCACGGGCTCCTCTCCACTGGGTCACAGGTTCATTCAGGCACATGCACCTGCTCCGGCATGGGGTCCTCCATGTACTGCAGGTCCATGTCTGCTCCACCGTGGACCTCCATGGGCTGCATGGAGACAACCTGCATCACCACGCTCTTCACCATGGGCTGCAGTGGAAGTTCTGCTCCGGCACCTGGAGCACCTCCTCCCCTTCCTTCTTCATTGACCTTGGCGTGCCTAGCATGTCTCAGAGCGAGAGGCTGAAGACCCTTCTAGCACCCCATCCCTCTAGCCTTGGCGTGTTGTCCCACAGCTTGTCACAAGCAAGCCTGACATTATGCCCTTCAAGTCTAGTTTAAAGCTCTGTCAACGAGCCCTGCTAGCCCATGAGCAAAGACCCTCTTTCCCTGTTGACAAAGGTGAATCCCATCCGACGCAAGCAGGCCTGGTGCCATGTAGACCGTGCCGTTTTTGAAGGTGCTCTGATGGACTGCAAAATGAGAACAAAGGCCTGGGAGCAGGACAGAGGGAATAACAGGACAGCGAACTGGACAGGGAGACACTGTGAGGAACGATGGGATAGGCAGCGGTATGGAGATATACAGGCAAAAAGTTAGGGGGAGGACAGAGAATAAAGAGAAAAGAGACAGGGAGCAGGGCAGAGATGGAGAAAGAAACATTAGAGACATAGGGAGAAGGAGAGTGACAGGACCAAGGCAGAGAGATGGAGAAAGAAAAAAAAAAACAACCCACAAAAAACCCAACAGCAATGGGTAGGAAAGACAGGAAGATGGACAGAGGGATATAGAAAACAGGTGAGTGAAAAAAAAATTACGGTTCACAGCTCCCAACCATGAGGGAGTAGTGAGGAAATTAATGAATGAACAGCAGCAACATTAAGTGAAATTTGGCTTTAATTCTGATCACGTACTTAAGCGACTCTCCAAGTCTATACCTCAATCCTATGAGAGACTAGTCCTTTTTCGGAAGGACAAACTTCTTAACTGAGAAGTCCTAGATTGAAGACTCCACTGAATAGAATGAGGATTGAGCCATGGGACAGCATGCCATCAACACTCTATAGTGGGGGGAAAAAAACAAATTTCAAAAAAGAAAAAAGAAAAAAAAAAAATCGAGCTTAAGTATCAGTTTCCATCATGTTTAATTCATGACATTTCTACTGGCACCTAGGTGCTCAGAAATTAACTATACTGACACCACGTGTTACTGAAAATTTAGTTATGCGTATAAAAATAAAAGGCTATTTCCAACTTGCCCATAAAATCGGCACGAACAAACAGAAGAGAAAGACTCGACCCTAAAGAAGATAACGCGCAGCTCTTAATGTATCGTAGATGAAAGTCCATTCTTTTACCTGAAAGGAAAACATTCTTAACTACCCAGGGACCAATTCAGGAGCGAGGCGTGCTCTGTTAACCGCCCATTTTCCCTCAGCTTTTCCGCACTGGCATCAAATTTGCCTTTTCTCTGTGTTTGATGCAAAATATCTGTAGTGCCCTTGAATGAACTCGCAAGATTTTCTCCCCGCTCCCCCAGCCCCACGCGCGCGATTACCTGAGCAGCAAGCGGAATCAACCACGCAGGACTTTCTCCACGTGACGCAGAAGGCGGCGCTGGGAAAAGAGGAGGCAGAAAATGAACTTGTTCGTCGCACCCAGCCAACGGTGAAAACACAGGGGAGGATTCTGCCAGAGGGGCCGCGTGGGGCTGGGCGGCGCACCCCAGGAGCTCCGACCGGCCGGTTTCTCTCCCCTTTGCCAGGTACCAGGGGGACGAGGATGCCTCGTGCTGCCGCCTCGCCCTCGCCCCCTCACAGCGGGGCTGCCCTGGGAGAGCCAGGGGACCCCCCCCACCACACTTTTGCCCTCGGGGAACCTGGGACGGGAGAGACCCTCCAGGCAGAGAGGGGTGCGTGGCGTGGATTTAAGCCCCGAGGGAAGAGGCTGGGCCCGCTGGCAGAAGGATGACTCGCCTCCCCGCGGCTCGGAGCTCCTCGCTGGAGTCAGCCCTGCCTGCGCCTGGCTGCTCCTCAGCCGCGCTGGGAGTGCCGGCCAGCCGACGGATGCTCCGGCGAATAGACGCTCCAGCTAACTGCAGCTCCTGCTCATTACAGCTGCAGGTAATTTTGGCTCTGGCTTTAACGCACGCTCCAGGCAGCGGACACCCCGTCTCGTTCCAGCTCCTGCTTGCTACGGTTCCGGCTAATTGAAGCTTCAGCTCTGCACTGAAGCTCCAGTTGATTTCACAGAATCACAGAATCAGTACGGTTGGAAAAGACCTGTAAGATCATCGAGTCCAACCTGGGGGGGGGGGGGGGGGGGAAACCCACAACACACAACATCAAAAAACCCACAAAAAAAAAAACAAAAACCACAACACAACCACAAAACCCACGCCACACAACAACAATAACAAGCCACAACCCACCCAACACCACACAGCACCATGTCCATCAAGCTACATCCCACAATGCCACATCCACACGCTCCTTGAATACCTCCAGGGAGGGTGACTCTACCACCTCCCTGGGCAGCCTATTCCAGTGTCTCACCACTCTCTCAGTGAAGAAGTTTTTCCTAATGTCTAGCCTGAACCTCCCCTGTCGCAACTTGAGGCCATTTCCTCTAGTCCTGTCACTATTCACTTGGGAGAAGAGACCAACACCCACCTCTCTGCAACCCCCTTTCAGGTAGTTGTAGAGAGCGATGAGGTCTCCCCTCAGCCTCCTCTTCTCCAGGCTAAACAACCCCAGCTCGCTCAGCCGCTCCTCATAAGACTTGTGTTCCAGACCCCTCACCAGCTTTGTCGCCCTTCTCTGGACACGCTCCAGCACCTCAATGTCCTTCTTGTAGTGAGGGGCCCAAAACTGAACACAGTATTCGAGGTGCGGCCTCACCAGAGCCGAGTACAGAGGCATGATCACCTCCCTGCTCCTGCTGGCCACACCATTTCTGATGCAAGCCAGGATGCCGTTGGCCTTCTTGGCCACCTGGGCACACTGCTGGCTCATATTCAGCCGGGTGTCGATCAACACCCCCAGGTCCTTTTCTGCAGGGGAACTTTCCAGCCACTCATCCCCAAGCCTGTAGCGTTGCCTGGGGTTGTTGTGGCCGAAGTGTAGAACCCGGCACTTGGCCTTATTGAACTTCATCCGGTTGGCCTCAGCCCATCGATCCAGCCTGTCCAGATCCCTCTGCAGAGCCTTCCTACCCTCAAGCAGATCAACACTCCCTCCCAACTTGGTGTCATCTGCAAACTTGCTGAGGGAGCACTCTATCCCCTCATCCTCATCCTTCTCCTTACAAGCTCCAGCTAGTTGCAGCAGTCTGGGCTTCTGGCAAGGTTGTAAATCAATTGCTGTCAAAACTTGAGCATTAGAATTAAACACCATCCTTGTACGTTGTATAAATATTAATTAGTTTGTATCATTCATTAGCGAATAACTATACTAAGCGGCGTACAAAGAAGAGCTGGACTCAAAGAGGGCGTGCGGGGTCTGAAAAGCACCCTTCCCGCCCGAGACCACCTCAAACATTGAGTTCAGCCTGGTGCACGCCAGCCTGCCGAACTTCAGGCTCCGACACTACCAGACCCCCACCTCCAGGGAGGGCCCACGCACCTTGTCCACCCCCTGCTTTCCTCTGCAGCCCCCAATGCCCTCCCACCCACCCACCCACCCGCAAAACCAGCCAAACCGGCTTCTGCTTTTGGCCCCCAAACCAGTTGGCTTAGTGCCCGTTTAAATGTCAAATGTTCCCAATTACACCTGCTTCAAGACTCCTTTCATAGAGCTCCCTGCCTTTGATATTCAGAGGTGCTTTTGAAAGACCTTCTTCAACAAGAAGCATCTCGGCAGGCTTTTAGTCTCCATTTACTAACTCTTACCGAAACCGAACATCTTCCGACGTTGAGGGGGTGTTTCATACTAGTATGTTTTGTAAGTTGGTGTAAGTTTGTAAGTTTTGTAAGCTGTTACACAGATTATTTCCCCCAACACGCTTCCTTAGCGGAAGCGCGCAAAACGTCAAAGTAAATGCTTGCACCGATTCTTCAGTTCAGCCGCTCTTTGTGGCTTACGAGACGAGGCTTCCTAGACGCGTAGCCTCGCTCACTCACGCGCTACGCGGCCGTACCGTGCTTTTGGTGACGCGTACAGACCCTGCGGCGCACACCGGCGGTCTGGTCTCCCGTGGACTACAAAGAGGGATCCTTCCGCACGGGGAGAGGCAGGATCTCTCTTGCCTGCAGCGGGAGAGGCAGCTGCCAGCTGGACGGCACTCGATTTCTTCCTATTTACCTTTCTCCGGCCTCTCCGGCTTCAGCCGCAGCAGCCCCTGCCCACAGCCAGGCCCTTACCCGCCGCGCCGCCATGCCTTACCCCGGCCCCGGCCCTTACCCGCCGCGCCGCCATGCTGCTCTCGGGCACCACGCATGCGCCGGAGGGGCCACTGCTGATGCGCCAACGCCGGGCTGCAGTGCCGCCGCTGCAGGACCCTGCTTGGCGCCCCGAGCGCCCACCGGCACCGCGCACCTCGGGCGGCGGCGTTTCCTTACCGGGGGGCAGCAACGGGCGCGGGGGCATCACCCCGCAGGCACCGCGGCATCGCGTCGCCCGTAGCGGCGGACGGCAACGTGGAGCACAGCAGCACCCTCCGCGCATGCGCGGCGCCCAAGCCGCGGTGCCGCTTGCCGGGAAGCGGGCACCGCTGGAAGCCGGCAGAAAACCACACGAAAGCGGCAACAAAAACGACACCTCGCGCCGCGCAGCGGGGGCCCCGCCGGTAGCAAGGACTGCGTCTCCCGGCACGCGCCCGAGAGCAGCGCGGCTGCCCGGCAGCCGAGTCCGCAAAAACTACACCTCCCGGCATGCACTGGCAAACACAGCATGGCCGCCCGGCAGCCCCCTGCCGGAAGACTACGCCTCCCGGCGTGCTCCGCGAAGCACCCCAGCCGACGCGCTGCTTCCGGCGTGCCGCCACAGGCAGCCCGCCATGCTTTCTGACCCTGCAGGGACACCGTACCCGCCCTCCGCCGCACGCGGAAGACCCGCCGAGACGCGAGCGCAGCCCCGCGCTCGCCAGCGCCGCTCCGGGCTGCCCCGGCTCCGGCACGGCGCGGCCCCCTCGGATACGGATCCGGCTCCGGCACGGCGCGGCCCCCCCAGCCGCCCCGGCTCCGGCACGGCGCGGCAACCGGCTCCGGCTCCGACACGGCGCGGCCCGCCCCCCCCTTCAGCCGCCGCGGCCCCGCCGCTTCCCCTTGCATCCGACATGGCCCCCGCCGGCCCCGCCACCTTCCTCGGGGCTTTCCCCGGGAACCGCCGGTCCACTGCGCAGCCCCGCCACCAGACCCAGTGCCCCTCCCTCCGCAGGGGCTCCCTGGCCCCCAGCGAACCCCCCGCACCCGCCCCGGCACTCGGCAGAGGCGCCCCCCCCACCCCCGGGGCCACCACCGCCTGGGACGTTCGGGGTCCAAAAGGGACGCCCTGCCCCGCTCACCTTTTCTCCCGCGCCGCAGCCGCAGCCTGGCCACGCTCGGCGACCGCTCCGCTCCGCTCCTCCTGCGGCTCACAGCGACCCCGCCACGGCCACCCGGGGCAGGGCAGCACCGGCGGCAGCCCCTCCCCAGCAGCCCCTTTACAGGGAGGGGCCATCACCAGCAGCCCCACTGGCCCCACCTGGGGCACCAGCAGCCTCACTGGCCCCACCTGGGGCACCAGTAGCCTCACTGGCCCCACCTGGGGCACCAGCAGCCCCAGCCCCCAGCCCCCAGTCGGAAGGAGCCCAGCGGGAACAGGGGCCACGGCCCCACCCTCACGGCATGTCACCTCGTCCCCGGGGCTCTGTCGCAGGCCCTCAGCCAGTGCAAAGGGAGTGCAAAGGCAGCCGGGAGTGCAAAGGAGATGGCGAGGGTTTATCCGGTCACACACATACCCAGTCCCGGGAGCCAGTCTGCTCCGGGCCCCCACCGCTCCCCCTGCCCTGGGACACCTCGGCAGTCGTTTCGGGAGCCACACTCATCACCCGGCAGGGAAGAGACCGTCAGTCGGTCTACCGGCTCCTGGGCAGAGGTGAAGGCCGCCGAAGAGGAGCAGCGGGGTGCGGGACGCTAGAAGCCGGGGGAGGGTGGCGTGAGAAAAGCGGCAGCCGGCTGGGCAGCGGGGGTGTAGCGAGAAAGCGTGAGGCAGGGACTGGGCCAGCGACAGAAAGACAGGGAGCCCAACAGAGATGGAGAAAGAAGTGGCAGGCAGACAGGAAGCGAGGCAGCAGAAAGAGGGAGAGGGAGTGGGACAGGGACTGACAAAGAAGGACGGGGAGCAGGACGGAGATGCAGAAAAAAAACCCGCGATGGGCAGCATGACAGAGAGGGAGGAAAAAAGAAGAGGGACAGGGAGCCGGACAGAGAGAGAGAGAGAAAGAGAAAGAGAAAGACAAAAAAGCAACAAAGAACAGGGCAGGGAGGGAGGAATGAAACAACAGGGACAGGGAGCCAGGACAACGAACGATGGGGCGGGGGTGGACAGGGACACAACACAAACCAAACCACATAGCTACACACCGTCTCCAGGGCTGTTTCACACTGACGTTTTCTCTATCACAGCTTCTGCGCAGCATTTTTTAGCCCTTCTTAAATAGGTCATCCCAGAGGGGCTACCGGCGTTGCTGATGCAACTCGAGGCCGTTTCCTCTCGTCCTACCGCTTGTCGCTTGGGAGAAGAGACCACCACCCACCTCACCACAACCCCCTTTTCAGGCAGTTGTAGAGAGCGATAAGGTCTCCCCTCAGCCTCCTCTTCTCCAGACTGAACAACCCCAGCTCCCTCAGCCGCTCCTCGTGAGGCTCGTGCTCCAGACCCCTCACCAGCTTCACGGCCCTTCTCTGGGCACGCTCCAGCACCTCAGTGTCCTTCTTGTAGTGAGGGGCCCAAAACGGAACACAGCATTCGAGGTGCGGCCTCACCAGGGCCGAGTACAGGGGCACGATCGCTTCCCTCTTGCCCTTTAGTTTGACCAGCAGGCCTCGACTCACCCACGCCTGTCTCTCGCCTTCCTTTCCCGATTGCTTACCCCCGGGGATCGAGAGCCCTCGCACTCTTCGGAAAGCGTCCTTAAAGATCCGCCAGCCCTGTTCCGCTCCCTCGTCCCCGTGGGCAGTTGCCCAGAGGATCCTATTGACTAACTGCTTGAACAGCTGGAAGTTTGCTTTCCTACAGTGCAGGGTCCCGACTTCACTCCTCGCCTGTCCCACATCCCTCAGGACCGAGAACTCCACCAGTGCACGATCGCTGCAGCCCAGGCTGCCTCCCACCGTGACATCGCTGACTACCTCGTTCGTGCTGGTGACCCTCAGGCCCAGCCTCGCACGTCCCCTCTGGTAGGGCCGTCTGTTACCTGGCTTAAGAAGTTGTCCTCCGCGCGCTCCAGGAGTCTCCGGCGTTGCCTACAGCTCGCCGTGTAACTCTTCCAGCAGATGTCGGGGTGGCTGAAGTCCCCCGGCGGGGCGAGAGCCCGCGAGCGCGACGCCTCCTCCCGCAGCCGGAGCGAGAAGGGCTCGCCTGTAGGAAACACCAGCGACGAGGCTCCCTGTGTCCCCTCAGTCTCTCATTCTTACCCCTAAGCTTTCACCCTGCCCGGGGCTCTTAGTCAGAGACAGCTCTTCACAGTCGATCCATTTCTTGACGCGGAGGGCAACCCCTCCGCCCCTCCTTCCTCGCCTGCCCCTTCTGAACAGCCGGCGGCCATCGACAGCCGCGCTCCAGTCACGGGATTCGTCCCGCCAAGTTTCAGTAACGGCCACGAGGTCGTAGCTTTCTAGCGGCGCGGTGGCTGGCGGCTCCTCCCGTTTGCCGCCCGTGCTGCGCGCATCGGGGTAGAGGCACTTCAGCTGGGCTGTCGGCCGTGTCGCCTTCTCGGAGGAACGCCCCTTAACTCCCTTCAGGTACTCCACCCGTGTTTCCCTGTTGGCTCCTACTACCCGAGGAGCCCCCGGCTCACCTCCGTAAGACTTCAAGCGCGCTCCAGTGTACCCGGCACGTCCCAGAGCAACCGGCTGAGGGCCCTCGCTAGCAGCCCCTCCCTCTAGCCTTGGCGCGTCGTCCCACAGCTTGTCCCGAGCAAGCCTGACATTAAATCCCTCCCCCCGCCTCAAGCCTAGTTTGAAGGTAGGTCTGCCAACGAGCCCCGCTAGCCCACGAGCAAAGACCCTCTTCCCACTCTGAGAAAGGCAAATCCCACCCGACGCCAGCAGCTCTCCTGCTGCCGCGGAGAGCGTGCCGTTATTGAAGGTGGTCTGACGGACCGCAGAATGAGAACAAAGGCCCGGGAGCAGGACAGAGGGGAATAACGGGACAGCGAGCTGGACAGGGGGACACAGCGAGGAACGACGGGATAGGCAGCGGTACGGAGATAACACGGGCAGGAAGTCAGGGGGAGGACGGACAGAATAAGAGAAGAGAGACAGGGAGCGGGGCAGAGGTGGAGAAAAAAAACTTTAGAGATAGAGAGAGGAGGAGAGTGACAGGACCAAGGCAGAGAGATTGAGAAAGAAAAGCAAAAAAACCGCACGAAATCCCCAACAGTAGCAGGCCAGAGGGACAAGGAAAGACAGGGGGAAGGACAGAGAGATATCAAAAACAGGTGAGGGACAGGGAGCCAGGAAGTGGGATACCGCGGAAGGGAGAGGGACAGGGAGCAGGACGCGGGGATAGAGAGCCCACGAGAGCCACAGAGAGAATGGCAGAGAAATGGAACGAGAGAAAAACAGGGACAGACAGCGAGCGGGACAGAGAAGCGAAGCAGTAAGTAAGAGGACTAGGGAGCAGCCCAAAGGGTCAGAGAGAGTAAGAGATGAACAGGAAGGAGGACAGGGACAGCAAGATGCAGAATAAGAAAAAAACAGTGACAGCAAGCAAGACAAAGGCGGGGGGGGGAGAGAGAGAGTGAGAAAGAAAAGGAAAGAGGGCGAAAGATACGAGGGCAGGGACATGGAATGGCACATACGGGTGCAGAGAGGAAAAGGCGGCCAGGGAGCAAGCCAGAGAAATTCTGGGGAGAAAAAAAGAGGCAGACGCAGATCAGGACAAAGGGATGGAAAAAGAAACGACAGCGCTAGGCTGCAGGACAGAGACGACAGAGGATGAAAAAAAGAGGGAGAGGGAGCAGGGCAAAAGCGCAGAGAGAAAAAGAAAAGGGAGCGGCCAGAGCAAGAGAGAGGAAGAAGGAGCAGGACAGAAAAAGAGAGAGAAGAGGTACAGGGAAGCAGGGAAAAAAGAAAAAAAAAAAAATCACAGCAGCACAGGAAAGAGAGGGACTGGGACACAGAAGAGGGGGCCACAGGGCCCCGAGGACCCCGGGACTCACCGCAGCTCTCGCTCTAGGCGCTGCCGGGAGACTTGGACCGTTCAGACGCTTCCTTCTCCTTCTCTCCTCCTTCTCCTGTAACTCCGGTCGCTTGGCTGTGCTCCACCTAAGAGAATATGTGGCATCTCGCAGCTCTTACGAGACAGGGCTTCCTAGACGCGTAGCCTTGCTCGCGCACTACACGGCCGTACCGCGCTTTTTGGTGATGCATACAGACCCCGCGGTGCACACAGGCGGTCTGGCCTCCTGTGGACTACAAAGAGGGATCCTTCCGCATGGGGAGAGGCAGGGTCTCTCTCTTGCCTGCAGCGGGAGAGGCAGCTGCCAGCCAGACGGCCTTCGATTTCTTCCTATTTACCGTTCTCCAGCCTCTCCAGCTTCAGCCGCGGCAGCTCCTGCCCCACAGCCAGTAAGCGCTCCGCCTGTCCCATTTCACCCCGACACCGCGAGGAGAGCGAGGCCGGGCAGAGACAACCCACGCAAGCCTGAGGCGGGCACAGTCAACAGCATCCCTAGGGGGAGGAACAGACAACCATGCCCTCAGCACAGCCTCTGGGAGAGGGAAAGAAGAAGCAGCGACAGTTATTACTGTAGCTCCCTGCCCCGGACGGAGCCCCTCCTTCCGCAGGGACTTCTCCCAAGTGACAAGTGATAGGACAAGAGGAAACACCACAGGTCGCATCAGGGGAAGTTTAGGCTGGATATTAGGAAAAAATTTCTTCACCGAAAGGGTTGTTGGACACTGCAACAGGCTGCCCAGGGAGGTGGTTGAGTCCTCATCCCTGGAGGTTTTTAAAAGACATGTGGAAGTGACACGGTTTAGCAGTGGACTTAGCAGGGTTGGGTTAACAGTTGGACTTGATGATCTTAAAGGTCTTTTCCAAGCTAAATGAGCCTGCGATTCTGTGACTTCTGGAGATGCTGCTCCTTCCCTGCACGGCTGCTAACGGCACCCGCGTTAAGGAAGAATCAAGCACATTCGAGGGCCAGCTTGCCGCCACCAGGACAGGGCTCGGGAGTGGCCTGGGGCTACGGGACAGGCCTCACGGGAGGTGCCGGAGCTGGGGGCAGCTGCACGGGGGGCAGCTGCGGGGCCGGGGGAGGCTCGGGGACAGGTCTGGCGAGTTGGGGGGACAGCCGGGGGCTGCGCCTGGGCGGCCGTCCGCCTCCTTCCCCTCTTCCCCTCTGCCAGCTCTCGGCTGGCTCCCGGGGGCTGCCCGGACCCCGCCCGCCTCCAGCTGAGCGGGAGCCTGCCGCAGCGGCCGGTTCGAAGCCTCCCGTCCTGCCACCCCGGGCAGCGGCAAGCAGGAGACACCCCCGCACGGCCCCCCACCCCCGGGGCCACCACCGCCTGGGACGTTCGGGGTCCAAAAGGGACGCCCTGCCCCGCTCACCTTTTCTCCCGCGCCGCAGCCGCAGCCTGGCCACGCTCGGCCACCGCTCTGCTCCTCCCGCGGCTCACACCGACCCCGCCACAGCCACCCGGGGCAGGGCAGCACCGGCGGCAGCCCCTCCCCAGCAGCCCCTTTACAGGGAGGGGCCATCACCAGCAGCCCCACTGGCCCCACCTGGGGCTCCCCCAGCCCGCAGCTGCAGCCGCAGCCCCTTACAGCCACTCTATCACCTCCTCCCCTGGACTCTGTGACAGCCGCTCTCCAAGTGCACAGCCCTACAGCCACAGCCGGGACTGCAAAGGACACGGCGAGTCTTTATTCATTAAGGCATAGAAGTCCCGAGGGCGACTGTGCTTCGGGGCTCGGTGCCGGTACACTGCCCCTTCGCCGGGCTTCCCGGATGTAGCGCATGCGCGGTGGCTGCTTCTCGTCGCTCTCTGCTGCCACCTGGTGATAGTGGTGCGGTACTGCAGTCCGAGCGATCCGCATGCGCAGTGTTGCTTTTTTTGCCGCGCTCGCTGCTTCTCTCATGTGACCAAAGTCCGGTACTGCAGACGGGCTCCGCGCATGCGCAGTGGCTGGGGTTTTTTTACAGCGCTCGCTGCCGCCACCCTGTGACCAACGCGCGGTACTGCAGCCCGAGCGTCGCGCATGCGCAGTGTGTCCTTTCTGACTGCTCTCGCTGCTGCCACCCTGTGGCCAAAATGCGGTACTGCAGCCCGAGTGCTCCGCATGCGCAGTGGCCGCTTTTTTGCTGCGCTCAGTGCTGCCGCCCTGTGACCAAAGCCCGGTACTGCAGGCTGGGCGCCGCGCATGCGCAGTGGCGGGCTTTTGCCGCCCCTCGCTGCTGCCACCCTGTGACCAGAAGGCGGTACTGCAGTCGGACGCCGCGCATGCGCAGTGGCGGGGTGTTCTCCGAGCTCGCTGCTGCCACCCTGTGACCAACGTCCGGTACTGCAGCCTGGCCCGCGCATGCGCAGTGGCGGGGTTTTCGCCACGCTCGCTGCTGCCACCGTGTGACCAAACCCTGGTACTGCACGCCGAGTCCTGCGCATGCGCAGTGGCCGCCTTTTGGCCGCGCTCACTGCTGCCGCCCTGTGACCAAAGCCCGGCACTGCAGCCCGGGGGCTTTCCCTGGGGCCCGAAGTTAAGCCCTTTTTGCCCCAAAATTATTTCCTTTTTTTTTTTTTTTTCCCTTTTCTCCCCATGGCAAACTCACAATCAGGGGATCGGGGTATTTTCATGCCATGGGGGCAGGTCCCGTCCCGTCCCCCCACCCGCGCGCACGGCCCCTTTTAAGAGTCTGGTGCATCACAGACGTTGACACTCACGGAGCTGTTGACACACAGCCCCCACCTACGGAATGTGCTGATGTTGTGTACAGCATCTATTGCCACTGGGGTATCCCTTTAGAGATACAGGTCTTGACACAGAGAACTATTTACGCTTCTCTACAACACGTTCAGACTGACAAAAGGGTAAGTAGAGATAACAGAGCTCCGTTTAGACCCTGCCTCTTGACACTACACGGGAGTACCTATTCAGACACCTGCTAACACTTACCTGCTTAGACCACGCAAGTTTGGACTTGGGTATTTCGACACCCGAGTATCTTCGCAGACCTCGCTATTTACACTTGTATCTGGTTACGCAGCTGTACACTCAGATCTCCGTTTACGCTTCTGCCTCTTTAGACTTACCAGGTAACGCGTAGCAAGTGCAGCCAGCTCTGTTCAGAGCTCTTTTCTATTTTAAACACCTCTGTATTGTCAAGCATGTCTTTTTTTTTTTTAGCATTTTAAGGTCCTTTATTTAATTTCTACATACACGAGTTATTTTTGTATTTTAAAACCCTATCTCTCTCTATTTAGAATTTTCTATATTCCAAATTCCCTTTTATAATATAGTAGATAGAGGGTTTTATTTTTAAATCCTTTTATATATATATTAAATGAGCATTTTTTTTTAGTAACTACAAAACCGAGACTTTTCTCTATTTCAATGCCTCACACCCATATTTAGAGTTTTTAAATTTTTTTTTTTTTCCCCTCTCCACTCAACCCCATGAATTTTCAGGCATTTTTGGGCTGGGACCCCCCTTTTTTGGCAGGACCCCCCTATGACCCACCAACCCCCACTCACCTGCTCCTCCACAGCATCATCACATCCACCGACCGCCCCCCTGCCTCTGGTGTCATTTGGGGCACCCCATCACACCCCCCAGACCCCTCCAACCCCACCCTTTTTATTCACAAACACCCCCCCCCAAAAAAAAAAAAGACACAAAACAAGGGAAACTGCCCCAACCAGCAGCTCATTCCTTTAATAATGTCATTCACCTATGTACATGCCCCCCCACAAGGGGGGCTCTGCTAGACAAACAAAGGGGGGGGTGGCCCCCCCAAACGGTTGCAGTCCCCTCGGACCCCGTCCCCCAGGCCGGCAGCTGCCCCACGGAGCGTGCCAGAGGATGGTGCCACGTCTTTTGCTCGGGCTCTGCTCTGCGATGCTCCACCTCCGTTCCAGTGCCGGGACGGGCTGCCCTGGACCACAAACATCCCCGGCCCTTGCCCTTGCCCTGCTGCTGCACATCCCGCTTGCTCGGCCCATAAAATTGGAAGTGAAGGGTAAAACTTCAAAAAGAGGAAAATAAAAAGAATAAATTTCAGTAATTCACTTGATAACAGAAGGTGTGTGGATGTCTACATCCGTCCAGGAAAAATACGTATACTGCAATGCAAAAGGAAAATCAAATCTTTTAATTTGTCTCGCATCGCTGTGAATTGATACCATTAAACTGTCTAGCCGCAAAATGCACACAGTTTGACTAGGGCTTTTTTCTCTGTGCGTCACGCAATTAGGAGGGACATCCGGCCAGCTGCACTGCCCGAGAGACGCTACTGAACTGCCAGGGAAACGCGCCACTGAAAGCGAGACGGACGCCAAGTGCTTCAGAGCGCTCCGTCAAAATACTGGCAAAGAGCCCCATAACCTTCTACGGCCTCTCTTTTTAAAGATTTAGAACAAACACCTACCTGCTTAAATACACCTAGTCAATCGTATGCTACAGCTATTTGGCACTTACAGTTTAAACAATCCAAGTCCGTTTTTAAATGATACAATTGTAACTTTTTTAAAAAAAAAAAGTTTCACTGATGACAGAAAAATCGGCGAGATAAGAAGTCACCCATACGGTTTCGCTTTTGAAAAGGAAAAATTAAATCCCCAGTGCTTCAATACATAAGGCTACCGAAAAGGACTGGCGAATTTGCCAATGCTTTTGGCTGCACCGAAGCATGCGGAGGAACACGTTTTTATGGTATCTCGACTGTTACAACTGAGAACCTGCAGACCAGCGATGCCATCAACTTTTGGAAGCCGCGCTACTACGCTCGGGTCTCTGGAAGAAAATGGACCTTTTTGGGGGGGTTTTGGTTTGGTTTTTTTTGGGGGTTTTTTTTTTTTTTGGAAGAGAGTGAAAAGTCTTGTTGCTGATGACTTCTACTGCCAAGCACAACACCTCTGAAGTTCCGCTCCGAGAGGAAGTTCATAAAATGCAACTTCTTTGAACGAGAAAGATTTCGATGCCGGAAAATCTCTTTCCGACCGAAGCAAAGAAATTACACGCCGTAGGCGAAGGAAAAAGGACGTCACTGAAGCAGTAACTCGCCAAAAGCGCATCAGGACTCGCTGTCACCAGTTGCAAGGCTGCTAATGCTTCTTGGGAAAGCCTGGAAAACCCACGGAAGCGACGCCGATTTGTCCGCGTCTCCTCTTTGACCTCGACCGCTTTTAGTACAGATGCCCGCATCTCAGTAAGGTTTACGAGTACTACTACAAGATACTTTAAAAACTTACTGACTGAAAAAGCCTAAAGCTTTTATCATTAAAACAAAGTCCGTCTCCTCCAAACATCTGAACTCTTACGAACAGCTTCTTTCCTCTTTTGCTACAAAATTATTTTCACGGTTATCATTTCATAGTAAGCGCACAGAAACAGACGATTACGCTTTCAGCAAGAGAAAATAAAGGGAGGGAAGCAAGCTTTGCATAGGCGTAATACGCTCCAGAACAGACCTTCTTGTTAGTACTCGCGTTAAAACTTTTAACGCAAAAACTATAGGAGGAGAGTTGGTACTTTCTTAACGTCAACCTTAAAGCGCATACTACAAACACCTTAGGAACAACGCGGACACACGTCGTAGACGTACCTTGTACTTGCAGACCGCTGTGGATTCTTTCCATCTGTCTTGTCCTTCCACGGCATAGCGAAGACTTCCTCACCTTATACATCCCAAGCGGAATATTTTTGCTAAAAGAGTACAGCAACACAGCTGTCCTTGTCAGCCGCCTCGTTGAAAAAAAGGAATGATTTTGTCCCGGCCGTTTCTCCAAACGGTCACGATCTTTTCAAAGCTGCGCTTGTGCCACCAAACCTGCTTAGGGTCCCTCCCAGCTTTTGACTGTCCTTAGATCTAAAGGCACACGCTCTATTCCGTCGTCCCACAGCAAAAATACAAAGACCCAGAGCACGACCCTGTGGATGTCCACACACCTCGCTGTTTTCACGAGGAGCCGCTGAGCATTCCTGCGAGCGCAGCTGCACGCGCCGGATTAGTTGCACCTACGCTGGGAGTCGCCGATGACGCTTTCTGAACCTTTAAACCGAAAACCGCATCTTGACATTTCGCCACCGCAGAAACGATCCGCAACGAGAACTGTACAAACACGCAGTAACACAAATTGCAAGCCCGCAGCAGCGACCGCCGCAGCAACATTTAGGCCAGGAACAAGGGAGAAAAATAAAACAGCTTCATCTCGTGCACAGGAAAGCAGCAGACAGAGGAAAGGGCCAGCATTCACAGCCCTTACAGAAAACAGGCATTCTCCTCCCATTCCTAAACCCATCTCTTAGGTCTAAATATCACAACGCCACTAGAGCAATATCGAGAGTACGGAAGAACAGCCCTGCCACTGGACATCCCATTGACTGACGCGATTTACATAGCGGGACACAGACAGAAGCACGTGTTTTTCCACGCACAACCCTGAATTCCCAGAAAGTTTAGGCTTACCAAAAATAGCCACTTGGAACATACTGCCAAACAACACTGGGCAATAAACCTTTGAAGTGTCGGACAGGCGCAAGTTGCTGGTAACTCGCTCTTTGCTTCCCGTCGTCGTCGTTCTTCCTTCAGAAATTCTGCCTGTAGCCAAGTTACCCACTACCGGTTCAAGCATTTACCTTCCTGGTAGCACCAGCACATTTACACAGGCAAGTAACTTAATCGCTCTTCTAAAATGATCCAAACGAAAATTACAGCCACGAAAGAGGAGCGAAAGAGAAGTAAAGGAGAGATCAGGCAGCAAAAGAGCTCTGCAGGCTGGCACCAGTCAACACCGCGCTCTTAAAAAGACCCACAAAACCCCAACCAACCAACAACAAAACGAAACCACGACCTTGCGGTTGGTTGCTTTGTTTTCTGTCGGTGCTCATTCCCAGCATACTGTCTTGTCAGAGCATGAAGCGCAGATGGTCTGTATCCCGATGACCTTTGCACGCAACGAATACGTGTTCAGAAATAGTCCAAATCTCTAAGACCGGTGTCATCTTTATGGTTTTAATGAACATAACTCCATCTTACTGACCTATGCCTCGCTGAGGAAACTAATTAGCTTTTAAGCATAGCCTATCTTGGGGGGAGGGAAACAAAATGTGTTAAGAGACTGAAAAAAAATTACGGTTCACAGCTCCCAACCATGAGGGAGTAGTGGGGAAATTAATGAATGAACAGCAGCAACATTAAGTGAAATTTGGCTTTAATTCTGATCACGTACTTAAGCGACTCTCCAAGTCTATACCTCAATCCTATGAGAGACTAGTCCTTTCTCGGAAGGACAAACTTCTTAACTGAGAAGTCCTAGATTGAAGACTCCACTGAATAGAATGAGGATTGAGCCACGGGACAGCATGCCATCAACACTCTATAGTGGGGGGAAAAAAACAAATTTTAAAAAAGATAAAAAAAAAAAAAAAAAAATCGAGCTTAAGTATCAGTTTCCATCATGTTTAATTCATGACATTTCTACTGGCATCTAGGTGCTCAGAAATTAACTATACTGACACCACGCGTTACTGAAAATTTAGTTATGCATATAAAAATAAAAGGCTATTTCCAACTTGCCCATAAAATCGGCACGAACAAACAGAAGAGAAAGACTCGACCCTAAAGAAGATAACGCGCAGCTCTTAATGTATCGTAGATGAAAGTCCATTCTTTTACCTGAAAGGAAAACATTCTTAACTACCCAGGGACCAATTCAGGAGCGAGGCGTGCTCTGTTAACCGCCCATTTTCCCTCGGCTTTTCCGCACTGGCAGCAAATTTGCCTTTTCTCTGTGTTTGATGCAAAATATCTGTAGTGCCCTTGAATGAACTCGCAAGATTTTCTCCCCGCTCCCCCAGCCCCACGCGCGCGATTACCTGAGCAGTAAGCGGAATCAACCACGCAGGACTTTCTCCACGTGACGCAGAAGGCGGCGCTGGGAAAAGAGGAGGCAGAAAATGAACTTGTTCGTCGCACCCAGCCAACGGTGAAAACACAGGGGAGGATTCTGCCAGAGGGGCCGCGTGGGGCTGGGCGGCGCACCCCAGGAGCTCCGACCGGCCGGTTTCTCTCCCCTTTGCCAGGTACCAGGGAGACGAGGATGCCTCGTGCTGCCGCCTCGCCCTCGCCCCCTCACAGCGGGGCTGCCCTGGGAGAGCCAGGGGACCCCCCCCACCACACTTTTGCCCTCGGGGAACCTGGGACGGGAGAGACCCTCCAGGCAGAGAGAGGTGCGTGGCGTGGATTTAAGCCCCGAGGCCCCGAGGGAAGAGGCTGGGCCCGCTGGCAGAAGGATGACTCGCCTCCCCGCGGCTCGGAGCTCCTCGCTGGAGTCAGCCCTGCCTGCGCCTGGCTGCTCCTCAGCCGCGCTGGGAGTGCCGGCCAGCCGACGGATGCTCCGGCGAATAGACGCTCCAGCTAACTGCAGCTCCTGCTCATTACAGCTGCAGGTAATTTTGGCTCTGGCTTTAACGCACGCTCCAGGCAGCGGACACCCCGTCTCGTTCCAGCTCCTGCTTGCTACGGTTCCGGCTAATTGAAGCTTCAGCTCTGCACTGAAGCTCCAGTTGATTTCAGCTCCTTCTCCTTACAAGCTCCAGCTAGTTGCAGCAGTCTGGGCTTCTGGCAAGGTTGTAAATCAATTGCTGTCAAAACTTGAGCATTAGAATTAAACACCATCCTTGTACGTTGTATAAATATTAATTAGTTTGTATCATTCATTAGCGAATAACTATACTAAGCGGCGTACAAAGAAGAGCTGGACTCAAAGAGGGCGTGCGGGGTCTGAAAAGCACCCTTCCCGCCCGAGACCACCTCAAACATTGAGTTCAGCCTGGTGCACGCCAGCCTGCCGAACTTCAGGCTCCGACACTACCAGACCCCCACCTCCAGGGAGGGCCCACGCACCTTGTCCACCCCCTGCTTTCCTCTGCAGCCCCCAATGCCCTCCCACCCACCCACCCACCCGCAAAACCAGCCAAACCGGCTTCTGCTTTTGGCCCCCAAACCAGTTGGCTTAGTGCCCGTTTAAATGTCAAATGTTCCCAATTACACCTGCTTCAAGACTCCTTTCATAGAGCTCCCTGCCTTTGATATTCAGAGGTGCTTTTGAAAGACCTTCTTCAACAAGAAGCATCTCGGCAGGCTTTTAGTCTCCATTTACTAACTCTTACCGAAACCGAACATCTTCTGACGTTGAGGGGGTGTTTCATACTAGTATGTTTTGTAAGTTGGTGTAAGTTTGTAAGTTTTGTAAGCTGTTACACAGATTATTTCCCCCAACACGCTTCCTTAGCGGAAGCGCGCAAAACGTCAAAGTAAATGCTTGCACCGATTCTTCAGTTCAGCCGCTCTTTGTGGCTTACGAGACGAGGCTTCCTAGACGAGTAGCCACGCTCACTCACGCGCTACGCGGCCGTACCGTGCTTTTGGTGACGCGTACAGACCCTGCGGCGCACACCGGCGGTCTGGTCTCCCGTGGACTACAAAGAGGGATCCTTCCGCACGGGGAGAGGCAGGATCTCTCTTGCCTGCAGCGGGAGAGGCAGCTGCCAGCTGGACGGCACTCGATTTCTTCCGCTTTACCTTTCTCCGGCCTCTCCGGCTTCAGCCGCAGCAGCCCCTGCCCACAGCCAGTAAGCGCTCCGCCCGTCCCTTTTCCACGCCGCGACGAGAGCGAGGCCGGGCAGAGACAACCCACGCAAGCCGGAGGCGGGCACAGTCAAGGGCATCCCCGGGGGAGGAACAGACAACCCTGCCCTCGGCGCAGCCTCTGGGAGAGGGAAAGAAGCAGCAGCGACCGTTATTACCGTAGCTCCTTCCCCGCACAGCCGGAGGCCCTCCTTCCGCAGGGACTTCTGGAGACCCCGCTCCTTCCCCGCACGGCTGCTAACGGCACCCGCCTCCTTAAGGGAGAACCAAGCGCATTCGAGGGCCAGCTTACTGCCGCCGGGACAGGGCTTGCGGGTGGCCTGGGGCTACAGGACAGCTGGGGGCTGCGCCTGGGCAGCTGTCTGCCTCCTTCCCCTCTGCCAGCCCGCGCCTGGCTCCCGGGGGCTGCCCGGACCCGGCCCGCCTCCAGCTGAGCGGCAGCCTGCCACAGCGGCCGGTTCGCAGCCTCCCGCCCGGCGGGCAGGAGACACCCCCGCAGGCGCCCAAGGCCTCGCGCCTCACCGGCGGCCGCGGCCCCGGCCCCGGCCCTTACCCGCCGCGCCGCCATGCTGCTCTCGGGCACCACGCATGCGCCGGAGGGGCCACTGCTGATGCGCCAACGCCGGGCTGCACTGCCGCCGCTGCAGGACCCTGCGTGGCGCCCCGAGCGCCCACCGGCACCGCGCACCTCGGGCGGCGGCGTTTCCTTACCGGGGGGCAGCAACGGGCGCGGGGGCATCACCCCGCAGGCACCGCGGCATCGCGTCGCCCGTAGCGGCGGACGGCAACGTGGAGCACAGCAGCACCCTCCGCGCATGCGCGGCGCCCAAGCCGCCGTGCCGCTTGCCGGGAAGCGGGCACCGCTGGAAGCCGGCAGAAAACCACACGAAAGCGGCAACAAAAACGACACCTCGCGCCGCGCAGCGGGGGCCCCGCCGGTAGCAAGGACTGCGTCTCCCGGCACGCGCCCGAGAGCAGCGCGGCTGCCCGGCAGCCGAGTCCGCAAAAACTACACCTCCCGGCATGCACTGGCAAACACAGCATGGCCGCCCGGCAGCCCCCTGCCGGAAGACTACGCCTCCCGGCGTGCTCCGCGAAGCACCCCAGCCGACGCGCTGCTTCCGGCGTGCCGCCACAGGCAGCCCGCCATGCTTTCTGACCCTGCAGGGACACCGTACCCGCCCTCCGCCGCACGCGGAAGACCCGCCGAGACGCGAGCGCAGCCCCGCGCTCGCCAGCGCCGCTCCGGGCTGCCCCGGCTCCGGCACGGCGCGGCCCCCCCGGATACGGATCCGGCTCCGGCACGGCGCGGCCCCCCCAGCCGCCCCGGCTCCGGCACGGCGCGGCAACCGGCTCCGGCTCCGGCTCCGACACGGCGCGGCCCGCCCCCCCCTTCAGCCGCCGCGGCCCCGCCGCTTCCCCTTGCATCCGACATGGCCCCCGCCGGCCCCGCCACCTTCCTCGGGGCTTTCCCCGGGAACCGCCGGTCCACTGCGCAGCCCCGCCACCAGACCCAGTGCCCCTCCCTCCGCAGGGGCTCCCTGGCCCCCAGCGAACCCCCCGCACCCGCCCCGGCACTCGGCAGAGGCGCCCCCCCCACCCCCGGGGCCACCACCGCCTGGGACGTTCGGGGTCCAAAAGGGACGCCCTGCCCCGCTCACCTTTTCTCCCGCGCCGCAGCCGCAGCCTGGCCACGCTCGGCGACCGCTCCGCTCCGCTCCTCCTGCGGCTCACACCGACCCCGCCACGGCCACCCGGGGCAGGGCAGCACCGGCGGCAGCCCCTCCCCAGCAGCCCCTTTACAGGGAGGGGCCATCACCAGCAGCCTCACTGGCCCCACCTGGGGCACCAGTAGCCTCACTGGCCCCACCTGGGGCACCAGCAGCCCCAGCCCCCAGTCCCCAGCCGGAAGGAGCCCAGCGGGAACAGGGGCCACGGCCCCACCCTCACGGCATGTCACCTCGTCCCCGGGGCTCTGTCGCAGGCCCTCAGCCAGTGCAAAGGGAGTGCAAAGGCAGCCGGGAGTGCAAAGGAGATGGCGAGGGTTTATCCGGTCACACACATACCCAGTCCCGGGAGCCAGTCTGCTCCGGGCCCCCACCGCTCCCCCTGCCCTGGGACACCTCGGCAGTCGTTTCGGGAGCCACACTCATCACCCGGCAGGGAAGAGACCGTCAGTCGGTCTACCGGCTCCTGGGCAGAGGTGAAGGCCGCCGAAGAGGAGCAGCGGGGTGCGGGACGCTAGAAGCCGGGGGAGGGTGGCGTGAGAAAAGCGGCAGCCGGCTGGGCAGCGGGGGTGTAGCGAGAAAGCGTGAGGCAGGGACTGGGCCAGCGACAGAAAGACAGGGAGCCCAACAGAGATGGAGAAAGAAGCGGCAGGCAGACAGGAAGAGAGGCAGCAGAAAGAGGGAGAGGGAGCGGGACAGGGACTGACAAAGAAGGACGGGGAGCAGGACGGAGATGCAGAAAAAAACCCGCGATGGGCAGCATGACAGAGACGGAGGAAAAAAGAAGAGGGACAGGGAGCCGGACAGAGAGAGAGAGAGAAAGAGAAAGAGAAAGACAAAAAAGCAACAAAGAACAGGGCAGGGAGGGAGGAATGAAACAACAGGGACAGGGAGCCAGGACAACGAACGATGGGGCGGGGGTGGACAGGGACACAACACAAACCAAACCACATAGCTACACACCGTCTCCAGGGCTGTTTCACACTGACGTTTTCTCTATCACAGCTTCTGCGCAGCATTTTTTAGCCCTTCTTAAATAGGTCATCCCAGAGGGGCTACCGGCGTTGCTGATGCAACTCGAGGCCGTTTCCTCTCGTCCTACCGCTTGTCGCTTGGGAGAAGAGACCACCACCCACCTCACCACAACCCCCTTTTCAGGCAGTTGTAGAGAGCGATAAGGTCTCCCCTCAGCCTCCTCTTCTCCAGACTGAACAACCCCAGCTCCCTCAGCCGCTCCTCGTGAGGCTCGTGCTCCAGACCCCTCACCAGCTTCACGGCCCTTCTCTGGGCACGCTCCAGCACCTCAGTGTCCTTCTTGTAGTGAGGGGCCCAAAACGGAACACAGCATTCGAGGTGCGGCCTCACCAGGGCCGAGTACAGGGGCACGATCGCTTCCCTCTTGCCCTTTAGTTTGACCAGCAGGCCTCGACTCATCCACGCCTGTCTCTCGCCTTCCTTTCCCGATTGCTTACCCCCGGGGATCGAGAGCCCTCGCACTCTTCGGAAAGCGTCCTTAAAGATCCGCCAGCCCTGTTCCGCTCCCTCGTCCCCGTGGGCAGTTGCCCAGAGGATCCTATTGACTAACTGCTTGAACAGCTGGAAGTTTGCTTTCCTACAGTGCAGGGTCCCGACTTCACTCCTCGCCTGTCCCACATCCCTCAGGACCGAGAACTCCACCAGTGCACGATCGCTGCAGCCCAGGCTGCCTCCCACCGTGACATCGCTGACTACCTCGTTCGTGCTGGTGACCCTCAGGCCCAGCCTCGCGCGTCCCCTCTGGTAGGGCCGTCTGTTACCTGGCTTAAGAAGTTGTCCTCCGCGCGCTCCAGGAGTCTCCGGCGTTGCCTACAGCTCGCCGTGTAACTCTTCCAGCAGATGTCGGGGTGGCTGAAGTCCCCCGGCGGGGCGAGAGCCCGCGAGCGCGACGCCTCCTCCCGCAGCCGGAGCGAGAAGGGCTCGCCTGTAGGAAACACCAGCGACGAGGCTCCCTGTGTCCCCTCAGTCTCTCATTCTTACCCCTAAGCTTTCACCCTGCTCGGGGCTCTTAGTCAGAGACAGCTCTTCACAGTCGATCCATTTCTTGACGCGGAGGGCAACCCCTCCGCCCCTCCTTCCTCGCCTGCCCCTTCTGAACAGCCGGCGGCCATCGACAGCCGCGCTCCAGTCACGGGATTCGTCCCGCCAAGTTTCAGTAACGGCCACGAGGTCGTAGCTTTCTAGCGGCGCGGTGGCTGGCGGCTCCTCCCGTTTGCCGCCCGTGCTGCGCGCATCGGGGTAGAGGCACTTCAGCTGGGCTGTCGGCCGTGTCGCCTTCTCGGAGGAACGCCCCTTAACTCCCTTCAGGTACTCCACCCGTGTTTCCCTGTTGGCTCCTACTACCCGAGGAGCCCCCGGCTCACCTCCGTAAGACTTCAAGCGCGCTCCAGTGTACCCGGCACGTCCCAGAGCAACCGGCTGAGGGCCCTCGCTAGCAGCCCCTCCCTCTAGCCTTGGCGCGTCGTCCCACAGCTTGTCCCGAGCAAGCCTGACATTAAATCCCTCCCCCCGCCTCAAGCCTAGTTTGAAGGTAGGTCTGCCAACGAGCCCCGCTAGCCCACGAGCAAAGACCCTCTTCCCACTCTGAGAAAGGCAAATCCCACCCGACGCCAGCAGCTCTCCTGCTGCCGCGGAGAGCGTGCCGTTATTGAAGGTGGTCTGACGGACCGCAGAATGAGAACAAAGGCCCGGGAGCAGGACAGAGGGGAATAACGGGACAGCGAGCTGGACAGGGGGACACAGCGAGGAACGACGGGATAGGCAGCGGTACGGAGATAACACGGGCAGGAAGTCAGGGGGAGGACGGAGGACGGACAGAATAAGAGAAGAGAGACAGGGAGCGGGGCAGAGGTGGAGAAAAAAAACTTTAGAGATAGAGAGAGGAGGAGAGTGACAGGACCAAGGCAGAGAGATTGAGAAAGAAAAGCAAAAAAACCGCACGAAATCCCCAACAGTAGCAGGCCAGAGGGACAAGGAAAGACAGGGGGAAGGACAGAGAGATATCAAAAACAGGTGAGGGACAGGGAGCCAGGAAGTGGGATACCGCGGAAGGGAGAGGGACAGGGAGCAGGACGCGGGGATAGAGAGCCCACGAGAGCCACAGAGAGAATGGCAGAGAAATGGAACGAGAGAAAAAACAGGGACAGCGAGCGGGACAGAGAAGCGAAGCAGTAAGTAAGAGGACTAGGGAGCAGCCCAAAGGGTCAGAGAGAGTAAGAGATGAACAGGAAGGAGGACAGGGACAGCAAGATGCAGAATAAGAAAAAAACAGTGACAGCAAGCAAGACAAAGGCGGGGGGGGGGAGAGAGAGAGTGAGAAAGAAAAGGAAAGAGGGCGAAAGATACGAGGGCAGGGACATGGAATGGCACATACGGGTGCAGAGAGGAAAAGAAGGCCAGGGAGCAAGCCAGAGAAATTCTGGGGAGAAAAAAAGAGGCAGACGCAGATCAGGACAAAGGGATGGAAAAAGAAACGACAGCGCTAGGCTGCAGGACAGAGACGACAGAGGATGAAAAAAAGAGGGAGAGGGAGCAGGGCAAAAGCGCAGAGAGAAAAAGAAAAGGGAGCGGCAGAGCAAGAGAGAGGAAGAAGGAGCAGGACAGAAAAAGAGAGAGAAGAGGTACAGGGAAGCAGGGAAAAAAGAAAAAAAAAATCACAGCAGCACAGGAAAGAGAGGGACTGGGACACAGAAGAGGGGCCACAGGGCCCCGAGGACCCGGGACTCACCGCAGCTCTCGCTCTAGGCGCTGCCGGGAGACTTGGACCGTTCAGACGCTTCCTTCTCCTTCTCTCCTCCTTCTCCTGTAACTCCGGTCGCTTGGCTGTGCTCCACCTAAGAGAATATGTGGGCATCTCGCAGCTCTTACGAGACAGGGCTTCCTAGACGCGTAGCCTTGCTCGCGCACTACACGGCCGTACCGCGCTTTTGGTGATGCATACAGACCCCGCGGTGCACACAGGCGGTCTGGCCTCCTGTGGACTACAAAGAGGGATCCTTCCGCATGGGGAGAGGCAGGGTCTCTCTTGCCTGCAGCGGGAGAGGCAGCTGCCAGCCAGACGGCCTTCGATTTCTTCCTATTTACCGTTCTCCAGCCTCTCCAGCTTCAGCCGCGGCAGCTCCTGCCCACAGCCAGTAAGCGCTCCGCCTGTCCCATTTCACCCCGACACCGCGAGGAGAGCGAGGCCGGGCAGAGACAACCCACGCAAGCCTGAGGCGGGCACAGTCAACAGCATCCCTAGGGGAGGAACAGACAACCATGCCCTCAGCACAGCCTCTGGGAGAGGGAAAGAAGCAGCAGCGACAGTTATTACTGTAGCTCCCTGCCCGGACGGAGCCCCTCCTTCCGCAGGGACTTCTCCCAAGTGACAAGTGATAGGACAAGAGGAAACACCACAGGTCGCATCAGGGGAAGTTTAGGCTGGATATTAGGAAAAATTTCTTCACCGAAAGGGTTGTTGGACACTGCAACAGGCTGCCCAGGGAGGTGGTTGAGTCCTCATCCCTGGAGGTTTTTAAAAGACATGTGGATGAAGTGCTTTGTGACACGGTTTAGCAGTGGACTTAGCAGGGTTGGGTTAACAGTTGGACTTGATGATCTTAAAGGTCTTTTCCAAGCTAAATGAGCCTGCGATTCTGTGACTTCTGGAGATGCTGCTCCTTCCCTGCACGGCTGCTAACGGCACCCGCGTTAAGGAAGAATCAAGCACATTCGAGGGCCAGCTTGCCGCCACCAGGACAGGGCTCGGGAGCGGCCTGGGGCTACGGGACAGGCCTCACGGGAGGTGCCGGAGCTGGGGGCAGCTGCACGGGGGGCAGCTGCGGGGCCGGGGGAGGCTCGGGGACAGGTCTGGCGAGTTGGGGGGACAGCCGGGGGCTGCGCCTGGGCGGCCGTCCGCCTCCTTCCCCTCTTCCCCTCTGCCAGCTCTCGGCTGGCTCCCGGGGGCTGCCCGGACCCCGCCCGCCTCCAGCTGAGCGGGAGCCTGCCGCAGCGGCCGGTTCGAAGCCTCCCGTCCTGCCACCCCGGGCAGCGGCAAGCAGGAGACACCCCCGCACGGCCCCCCACCCCCGGGGCCACCACCGCCTGGGACGTTCGGGGTCCAAAAGGGACGCCCTGCCCCGCTCACCTTTTCTCCCGCGCCGCAGCCGCAGCCTGGCCACGCTCGGCCACCGCTCTGCTCCTCCCGCGGCTCACACCGACCCCGCCACGGCCACCCGGGGCAGGGCAGCACCGGCGGCAGCCCCTCCCCAGCAGCCCCTTTACAGGGAGGGGCCATCACCAGCAGCCCCACTGGCCCCACCTGGGGCCCCCCCAGCCCGCAGCTGCAGCCGCAGCCCCTTACAGCCACTCTATCACCTCCTCCCCTGGACTCTGTGACAGCCGCTCTCCAAGTGCACAGCCCTACAGCCACAGCCGGGACTGCAAAGGACACGGCGAGTCTTTATTCATTAAGGCATAGAAGTCCCGAGGGCGACTGTGCTTCGGGGCTCGGTGCCGGTACACTGCCCCTTCGCCGGGCTTCCCGGATGTAGCGCATGCGCGGTGGCTGCTTCTCGTCGCTCTCTGCTGCCACCTGGTGATAGTGGTGCGGTACTGCAGTCCGAGCGATCCGCATGCGCAGTGTTGCTTTTTTTGCCGCGCTCGCTGCTTCTCTCATGTGACCAAAGTCCGGTACTGCAGACGGGCTCCGCGCATGCGCAGTGGCTGGGGTTTTTTTACAGCGCTCGCTGCCGCCACCCTGTGACCAACGCGCGGTACTGCAGCCCGAGCGTCGCGCATGCGCAGTGCGTCCTTTCTGACTGCTCTCGCTGCTGCCACCCTGTGGCCAAAATGCGGTACTGCAGCCCGAGTGCTCCGCATGCGCAGTGGCCGCTTTTTTGCTGCGCTCAGTGCTGCCGCCCTGTGACCAAAGCCCGGTACTGCAGGCTGGGCGCCGCGCATGCGCAGTGGCGGGGTTTTGCCGCCCCTCGCTGCTGCCACCCTGTGACCAGAAGGCGGTACTGCAGTCGGACGCCGCGCATGCGCAGTGGCGGGGTGTTCTCCGAGCTCGCTGCTGCCACCCTGTGACCAACGTCCGGTACTGCAGCCTGGCCCGCGCATGCGCAGTGGCGGGGTTTTCGCCACGCTCGCTGCTGCCACCGTGTGACCAAACCCTGGTACTGCACGCCGAGTCCTGCGCATGCGCAGTGGCCGCCTTCTGGCCGCGCTCAGTGCTGCCGCCCTGTGACCAAAGCCCGGCACTGCAGCCCGGGGGCCGCGCATGCGCGGTGGCTTTCCCTGGGGCCCGAAGTTAAGCCCTTTTTGCCCCAAAACTATTTCCTTTTTTTTTTTTTTTTTTTTCTTTTCTCCCCATGGCAAACTCACAATCAGGGGATCGGGGTATTTTCATGCCATGGGGGCAGGTCCCGTCCCGTCCCCCCACCCGCGCGCACGGCCCCTTTTAAGAGTCTGGTGCATCACAGACGTTGACACTCACGGAGCTGTTGACACACAGCCCCCACCTACGGAATGTGCTGATGTTGTGTACAGCATCTATTGCCACTGGGGTATCCCTTTAGAGATACAGGTCTTGACACAGAGAACTATTTACGCTTCTCTACAACACGTTCAGACTGACAAAAGGGTAAGTAGAGATAACAGAGCTCCGTTTAGACCCTGCCTCTTGACACTACACGGGAGTACCTATTCAGACACCTGCTAACACTTACCTGCTTAGACCACGCAAGTTTGGACTTAGGTATTTCGACACCCGAGTATCTTTGCAGACCTCGCTATTTACACTTGTATCTGGTTACGCAGCTGTACACTCAGATCTCCGTTTACGCTTCTACCTCTTTAGACTTACCAGGTAACGCGTAGCAAGTGCAGCCAGCTCTGTTCAGAGCTCTTTTCTATTTTAAACACCTCTGTGTTGTCAAGCATGTCTTTTTTTTTTTTTTTTTTAGCATTTTAAGGTCCTTTATTTAATTTCTACATCCACGAGTTATTTTTGTATTTTAAAACCCTATCTCTCTCTATTTAGAATATTCTATATTCCAAATTCCCTTTTATAATATAGTAGATAGAGGGTTTTATTTTTAAATCCTTTTATATATATATTAAATGAGCATTTTTTTTTAGTAACTACAAAACCGAGACTTTTCTCTATTTCAATGCCTCACACCCATATTTAGAGTTTTTAAATTTTTTTTTTTTTTTCCTCTCCACTCAACCCCATGAATTTTCAGGCATTTTTGGGCTGGGACCCCCCTTTTTTGGCAGGACCCCCCTATGACCCACCAACCCCCACTCACCTGCTCCTCCACAGCATCATCACATCCACCGACCCCCCCCCTGCCTCTGGTGTCATTTGGGGCACCCCATCACACCCCCCAGACCCCTCCAACCCCACCCTTTTTATTCACAAGCACACACACACACACACACCCCCAAAAAAAAAAGACACAAAACAAGGGAAACTGCCCCAACCAGCAGCTCATTCCTTTAATAATGTCATTCACGTATGTACATGCCCCCCCCCCAAGGGGGGCTCTGCTAGACAAACAAAGAGGGGGGTGGCCCCCCCAAACGGTTGCAGTCCCCTCGGACCCCGTCCCCCAGGCCGGCAGCTGCCCCACGGAGCGTGCCAGAGGATGGTGCCACGTCTCTTGCTCGGGCTCTGCTCTGCGATGCTCCACCTCCGTTCCAGTGCCGGGACGGGCTGCCCTGGACCACAAACGTCCCCGGCCCTTGCCCTTGCCCTGCTGCTGCACATCCCGCTTGCTCGGCCAATAAAATTGGAAGTGAAGGGTAAAACTTCAAAAAGAGGAAAATAAAAAGAATAAATTTCAGTAATTCACTTGATAACAGAAGGTGTGTGGATGTCTACATCCGTCCAGGAAAAATACGTATACTGCAATGCAAAAGGAAAATCAAATACTTTTAATTTGTCTCGCGTCGCTGTGAATTGATACCATTAAACTGTCTAGCCGCAAAATGCACACAGTTTGACTAGGGCTTTTTTCTCTGTGCGTCACGCAATTAGGAGGGACATCCGGCCAGCTGCACTGCCCGAGAGACGCTACTGAACTGCCAGGGAAACGCGCCACTGAAAGCGAGACGGACGCCAAGTGCTTCAGAGCGCTCCGTCAAAATACTGGCAAAGAGCCCCGTAACCTTCTACGGCCTCTCTTTTTAAAGATTTAGAACAAACACCTACCTGCTTAAATACACCTAGTCAATCGTATGCTACAGCTATTTGGCACTTACAGTTTAAACAATCCAAGTCCGTTTTTAAACGATACAATTGTAACTTTTTAAAAAAAAAAAAGTTTCACTGATGACAGAAAAATCGGCGAGATAAGAAGTCACCCATACGGTTTCGCTTTTGAAAAGGAAAAATTAAATCCCCAGTGCTTCAATACATAAGGCTACCGAAAAGGACTGGCGAATTTGCCAATGCTTTTGGCTGCACCGAAGCATGCGGAGGAACACGTTTTTATGGTATCTCGACTGTTACAACTGAGAACCTGCAGACCAGCGACGCCATCAACTTTTGGAAGCCGCGCTACTACGCTCGGGTCTCTGGAAGAAAATGGACCTTTTTTGGGGGGTTTTGGTTTGGGTTTTTTGGGGTTTTTTTTTTTTTGGAAGAGAGTGAAAAGTCTTGTTGCTGATGACTTCTACTGCCAAGCACAACACCTCTGAAGTACCGCTCCGAGAGGAAGTTCATAAAATGCAACTTCTTTGAACGAGAAAGATTTCGATGCCGGAAAATCTCTTTCCGACCGAAGCAAAGAAATTACACGCCGTAGGCGAAGGAAAAAGGACGTCACTGAAGCAGTAACTCGCCAAAAGCGCATCAGGACTCGCTGTCACCAGTTGCAAGGCTGCTAATGCTTCTTGGGAAAGCCTGGAAAACCCACGGAAGCGACGCCGATTTGTCCGCGTCTCCTCTTTGACCTCGACCGCTTTTAGTACAGATGCCCGCATCTCAGTAAGGTTTACGAGTACTACTACAAGATACTTTAAAAACTTACTGACTGAAAAAGCCTAAAGCTTTTATCATTAAAACAAAGTCCGTCTCCTCCAAACATCTGAACTCTTACGAACAGCTTCTTTCCTCTTTTGGTACAAAATTATTTTCACGGTTATCATTTCATAGTAAGCGCACAGAAACAGACGATTACGCTTTCAGCAAGAGAAAATAAAGGGAGGGAAGCAAGCTTTGCATAGGCGTAATACGCTCCAGAACAGACCTTCTTGTTAGTACTCGCGTTAAAACTTTTAACGCAAAAACTATAGGAGGAGAGTTGGTACTTTCTTAACGTCAACCTTAAAGCGCATACTACAAATACCTTAGGAACAACGCGGACACACGTCGTAGACGTACCTTGTACTTGCAGACCGCTGTGGATTCTTTCCATCTGTCTTGTCCTTCCACGGCATAGCGAAGACTTCCTCACCTTATACATCCCAAGCGGAATATTTTTGCTAAAAGAGTACAGCAACACAGCTGTCCTTGTCAGCCGCCTCGTTGAAAAAAAGGAATGATTTTGTCCCGGCCGTTTCTCCAAACGGTCACGATCTTTTCAAAGCTGCGCTTGTGCCACCAAACCTGCTTAGGGTCCCTCCCAGCTTTTGACTGTCCTTAGATCTAAAGGCACACGCTCTATTCCGTCGTCCCACAGCAAAAATACAAAGACCCAGAGCACGACCCTGTGGATGTCCACACACCTCGCCGTTTTCACGCGGAGCCGCTGAGCATTCCTGCGAGCGCAGCTGCACGCGCCGGATTAGTTGCACCTACGCCGGGAGTCGCCGATGACGCTTTCTGAACCTTTAAACCGAAAACCGCATCTTGACATTTCGCCACCGCAGAAACGATCCGCAACGAGAACTGTACAAACACGCAGTAACACAAATTGCAAGCCCGCAGCAGCGACAGCCGCAGCAACATTTAGGCCAGGAACAAGGGAGAAAAATAAAACAGCTTCATCTCGTGCACAGGAAAGCAGCAGACAGAGGAAAGGGCCAGCATTCACAGCCCTTACAGAAAACAGGCATTCTCCTCCCATTCCTAAACCCATCTCTTAGGTCTAAATATCACAACGCCACTAGAGCAATATCGAGAGTACGGAAGAACAGCCCTGCCACTGGACATCCCATTGACTGGCGCGATTTACATAGCGGGACACAGACAGAAGCACGTGTTTTTCCACGCACAACCCTGAATTCCCAGAAAGTTTAGGCTTACCAAAAATAGCCACTTGGAACATACTGCCAAACAACACTGGGCAATAAACCTTTGAGGTGTCCGACAGGCGCAAGTTGCTGGTAACTCGCTCTTTGCTTCCCGTCGTCGTCGTTCTTCCTTCAGAAATTCTGCCTGTAGCCAAGTTACCCACTACGGGTTCAAGCATTTACCTTCCTGGTAGCACCAGCACATTTACACAGGCAAGTAACTTAATCGCTCTTCTAAAATTATCCAAACGAAAATTACAGCCACGAAAGAGGAGCGAAAGAGAAGTAAAGGAGAGATCAGGCAGCAAAAGAGCTCTGCAGGCTGGCACCAGTCAACACCGCGCTCTTAAAAAGACCCACAAAACCCCAACCAACCAACAACAAAACGAAACCACGACCTTGCGGTTGGTTGGTTTGTTTTCTGTCGGTGCTCATTCCCAGCATACTGTCTTGTCAGAGCATGAAGCGCAGATGGTCTGTATCCCGATGACCTTTGCACGCAACGAATACGTGTTCAGAAATAGTCCAAATCTCTAAGACCGGTGTCATCTTTATGGTTTTAATGAACATAACTCCATCTTACTGACCTATGCCTCGCTGAGGAAACTAATTAGCTTTTAAGCATAGCCTATCTTGGGGGGAGGGAAACAAAATGTGTTAAGAGACTGAAAAAAAATTACGATTCACAGCTCCCAACCATGAGGGAGTAGTGGGGAAATTAATGAATGAACAGCAGCAACATTAAGTGAAATTTGGCTTTAATTCTGATCACGTACTTAAGCGACTCTCCAAGTCTATACCTCAATCCTATGAGAGACTAGTCCTTTTTCGGAAGGACAAACTTCTTAACTGAGAAGTCCTAGATTGAAGACTCCACTGAATAGAATGAGGATTGAGCCACGGGACAGCATGCCATCAACACTCTATAGTGGGGGGAAAAAAACAAATTTCAAAAAAGAAAAAAACAAAACAAAACAAAAATCGAGCTTAAGTATCAGTTTCCATCATGTTTAATTCATGACATTTCTACTGGCATCTAGGTGCTCAGAAATTAACTATACTGACACCACGCGTTACTGAAAATTTAGTTATGCATATAAAAATAAAAGGCTATTTCCAACTTGCCCATAAAATCTGCACGAACAAACAGAAGAGAAAGACTCGACCCTAAAGAAGATAACGCGCAGCTCTTAATGTATCGTAGATGAAAGTCCATTCTTTTACCTGAAAGGAAAACATTCTTAACTACCCAGGGACCAATTCAGGAGCGAGGCGTGCTCTGTTAACCGCCCATTTTCCCTCGGCTTTTCCGCACTGGCAGCAAATTTGCCTTTTCTCTGTGTTTGATGCAAAATATCTGTAGTGCCCTTGAATGAACTCGCAAGATTTTCTCCCCGCTCCCCCAGCCCCACGCGCGCGACTACCTGAGCAGCACGCGGAATCAACCACGCAGGACTTTCTCCACGTGACGCAGAAGGCGGCGCTGGGAAAAGAGGAGGCAGAAAATGAACTGGTTTGTCGCACCCAGCCAACGGTGAAAACACAGGGGAGGATTCTGCCAGAGGGGCCGCGTGGGGCTGGGCGGCGCACCCCAGGAGCTCCGACCGGCCGGTTTCTCTCCCCTTTGCCAGGTACCAGGGAGACGAGGATGCCTCGTGCTGCCGCCTCGCCCTCGCCCCCTCACAGCGGGGCTGCCCTGGGAGAGCCAGGGGACCCCCCCCACCACACTTTTGCCCTCGGGGAACCTGGGACATGAGAGACCCTCCAGGCAGAGAGAGGTGCGTGGCGTGGATTTAAGCCCCGAGGCCCCGAGGGAAGAGGCTGGGCCCGCTGGCAGAAGGATGACTCGCCTCCCCGCGGCTCGGAGCTCCTCGCTGGAGTCAGCCCTGCCTGCGCCTGGCTGCTCCTCAGCCGCGCTGGGAGTGCCGGCCAGCCGACGGATGCTCCGGCGAATAGACGCTCCAGCTAACTGCAGCTCCTGCTCATTACAGCTGCAGGTAATTTTGGCTCTGGCTTTAACGCACGCTCCAGGCAGCGGACACCCCGTCTCGTTCCAGCTCCTGCTTGCTACGGTTCCGGCTAATTGAAGCTTCAGCTCTGCACTGAAGCTCCAGTTGATTTCAGCTCCTTCTCCTTACAAGCTCCAGCTAGTTGCAGCAGTCTGGGCTTCTGGCAAGGTTGTAAATCAATTGCTGTCAAAACTTGAGCATTAGAATTAAACACCATCCTTGTACGTTGTATAAATATTAATTAGTTTGTATCATTCATTAGCGAATAACTATACTAAGCGGCGTACAAAGAAGAGCTGGACTCAAAGAGGGCGTGCGGGGTCTGAAAAGCACCCTTCCCGCCCGAGACCACCTCAAACATTGAGTTCAGCCTGGTGCACGCCAGCCTGCCGAACTTCAGGCTCCGACACTACCAGACCCCCACCTCCAGGGAGGGCCCACGCACCTTGTCCACCCCCTGCTTTCCTCTGCAGCCCCCAATGCCCTCCCACCCACCCACCCACCCGCAAAACCAGCCAAACCGGCTTCTGCTTTTGGCCCCCAAACCAGTTGGCTTAGTGCCCGTTTAAATGTCAAATGTTCCCAATTACACCTGCTTCAAGACTCCTTTCATAGAGCTCCCTGCCTTTGATATTCAGAGGTGCTTTTGAAAGACCTTCTTCAACAAGAAGCATCTCGGCAGGCTTTTAGTCTCCATTTACTAACTCTTACCGAAACCGAACATCTTCTGACGTTGAGGGGGTGTTTCATACTAGTATGTTTTGTAAGTTGGTGTAAGTTTGTAAGTTTTGTAAGCTGTTACACAGATTATTTCCCCCAACACGCTTCCTTAGCGGAAGCGCGCAAAACGTCAAAGTAAATGCTTGCACCGATTCTTCAGTTCAGCCGCTCTTTGTGGCTTACGAGACGAGGCTTCCTAGACGAGTAGCCACGCTCACTCACGCGCTACGCGGCCGTACCGTGCTTTTGGTGACGCGTACAGACCCTGCGGCGCACACCGGCGGTCTGGTCTCCCGTGGACTACAAAGAGGGATCCTTCCGCACGGGGAGAGGCAGGATCTCTCTTGCCTGCAGCGGGAGAGGCAGCTGCCAGCTGGACGGCACTCGATTTCTTCCGCTTTACCTTTCTCCGGCCTCTCCGGCTTCAGCCGCAGCAGCCCCTGCCCACAGCCAGTAAGCGCTCCGCCCGTCCCTTTTCCACGCCGCGACGAGAGCGAGGCCGGGCAGAGACAACCCACGCAAGCCGGAGGCGGGCACAGTCAAGGGCATCCCCGGGGGAGGAACAGACAACCCTGCCCTCGGCGCAGCCTCTGGGAGAGGGAAAGAAGCAGCAGCGACCGTTATTACCGTAGCTCCTTCCCCGCACAGCCGGAGGCCCTCCTTCCGCAGGGACTTCTGGAGACCCCGCTCCTTCCCCGCACGGCTGCTAACGGCACCCGCCTCCTTAAGGGAGAACCAAGCGCATTCGAGGGCCAGCTTACTGCCGCCGGGACAGGGCTTGCGGGTGGCCTGGGGCTACAGGACAGCTGGGGGCTGCGCCTGGGCAGCTGTCTGCCTCCTTCCCCTCTGCCAGCCCGCGCCTGGCTCCCGGGGGCTGCCCGGACCCGGCCCGCCTCCAGCTGAGCGGCAGCCTGCCACAGCGGCCGGTTCGCAGCCTCCCGCCCGGCGGGCAGGAGACACCCCCGCAGGCGCCCAAGGCCTCGCGCCTCACCGGCGGCCGCGGCCCCGGCCCCGGCCCTTACCCGCCGCGCCGCCATGCTGCTCTCGGGCACCACGCATGCGCCGGAGGGGCCACTGCTGATGCGCCAACGCCGGGCTGCAGTGCCGCCGCTGCAGGACCCTGCGTGGCGCCCCGAGCGCCCACCGGCACCGCGCACCTCGGGCGGCGGCGTTTCCTTACCGGGGGGCAGCAACGGGCGCGGGGGCATCACCCCGCAGGCACCGCGGCATCGCGTCGCCCGTAGCGGCGGACGGCAACGTGGAGCACAGCAGCACCCTCCGCGCATGCGCGGCGCCCAAGCCGCCGTGCCGCTTGCCGGGAAGCGGGCACCGCTGGAAGCCGGCAGAAAACCACACGAAAGCGGCAACAAAAACGACACCTCGCGCCGCGCAGCGGGGGCCCCGCCGGTAGCAAGGACTGCGTCTCCCGGCACGCGCCCGAGAGCAGCGCGGCTGCCCGGCAGCCGAGTCCGCAAAAACTACACCTCCCGGCATGCACTGGCAAACACAGCATGGCCGCCCGGCAGCCCCCTGCCGGAAGACTACGCCTCCCGGCGTGCTCCGCGAAGCACCCCAGCCGACGCGCTGCTTCCGGCGTGCCGCCACAGGCAGCCCGCCATGCTTTCTGACCCTGCAGGGACACCGTACCCGCCCTCCGCCGCACGCGGAAGACCCGCCGAGACGCGAGCGCAGCCCCGCGCTCGCCAGCGCCGCTCCGGGCTGCCCCGGCTCCGGCACGGCGCGGCCCCCCCGGATACGGATCCGGCTCCGGCACGGCGCGGCCCCCCCAGCCGCCCCGGCTCCGGCACGGCGCGGCAACCGGCTCCGGCTCCGGCTCCGACACGGCGCGGCCCGCCCCCCCCTTCAGCCGCCGCGGCCCCGCCGCTTCCCCTTGCATCCGACATGGCCCCCGCCGGCCCCGCCACCTTCCTCGGGGCGTTCCCCGGGAACCGCCGGTCCACTGCGCAGCCCCGCCACCAGACCCAGTGCCCCTCCCTCCGCAGGGGCTCCCTGGCCCCCAGCGAACCCCCCGCACCCGCCCCGGCACTCGGCAGAGGCGCCCCCCCCACCCCCGGGGCCACCACCGCCTGGGACGTTCGGGGTCCAAAAGGGACGCCCTGCCCCGCTCACCTTTTCTCCCGCGCCGCAGCCGCAGCCTGGCCACGCTCGGCGACCGCTCCGCTCCGCTCCTCCTGCGGCTCACACCGACCCCGCCACGGCCACCCGGGGCAGGGCAGCACCGGCGGCAGCCCCTCCCCAGCAGCCCCTTTACAGGGAGGGGCCATCACCAGCAGCCTCACTGGCCCCACCTGGGGCACCAGTAGCCTCACTGGCCCCACCTGGGGCACCAGCAGCCCCAGCCCCCAGTCCCCAGCCGGAAGGAGCCCAGCGGGAACAGGGGCCACGGCCCCACCCTCACGGCATGTCACCTCGTCCCCGGGGCTCTGTCGCAGGCCCTCAGCCAGTGCAAAGGGAGTGCAAAGGCAGCCGGGAGTGCAAAGGAGATGGCGAGGGTTTATCCGGTCACACACATACCCAGTCCCGGGAGCCAGTCTGCTCCGGGCCCCCACCGCTCCCCCTGCCCTGGGACACCTTGGCAGTCGTTTCGGGAGCCACACTCATCACCCGGCAGGGAAGAGACCGTCAGTCGGTCTACCGGCTCCTGGGCAGAGGTGAAGGCCGCCGAAGAGGAGGAGCGGGGTGCGGGACGCTAGAAGCCGGGGGAGGGTGGCGTGAGAAAAGCGGCAGCCGGCTGGGCAGCGGGGGTGTAGCGAGAAAGCGTGAGGCAGGGACTGGGCCAGCGACAGAAAGACAGGGAGCCCAACAGAGATGGAGAAAGAAGCGGCAGGCAGACAGGAAGAGAGGCAGCAGAAAGAGGGAGAGGGAGCGGGACAGGGACCGACAAAGAAGGACGGGGAGCAGGACGGAGATGCAGAAAAAAACCCGCGATGGGCAGCATGACAGAGAGGGAGGAAAAAAGAAGAGGGACAGGGAGCCGGACAGAGAGAGAGAGAGAAAGAGAAAGACAAAAAAGCAACAAAGAACAGGGCAGGGAGGGAGGAATGAAACAACAGGGACAGGGAGCCAGGACAACGAACGATGGGGCGGGGGTGGACAGGGACACAACACAAACCGAACCACATAGCTACACACCGTCTCCAGGGCTGTTTCACACTGACGTTTTCTCTATCACAGCTTCTGCGCAGCATTTTTTAGCCCTTCTTAAATAGGTCATCCCAGAGGGGCTACCGGCGTTGCTGATGCAACTCGAGGCCGTTTCCTCTCGTCCTACCGCTTGTCGCTTGGGAGAAGAGACCACCACCCACCTCACCACAACCCCCTTTTCAGGCAGTTGTAGAGAGCGATAAGGTCTCCCCTCAGCCGCCTCTTCTCCAGACTGAACAACCCCAGCTCCCTCAGCCGCTCCTCGTGAGGCTCGTGCTCCAGACCCCTCACCAGCTTCACGGCCCTTCTCTGGGCACGCTCCAGCACCTCAGTGTCCTTCTTGTAGTGAGGGGCCCAAAACGGAACACAGCATTCGAGGTGCGGCCTCACCAGGGCCGAGTACAGGGGCACGATCGCTTCCCTCTTGCCCTTTAGTTTGACCAGCAGGCCTCGACTCACCCACGCCTGTCTCTCGCCTTCCTTTCCCGATTGCTTACCCCCGGGGATCGAGAGCCCTCGCACTCTTTGGAAAGCGTCCTTAAAGATCCGCCAGCCCTGTTCCGCTCCCTCGTCCCCGTGGGCAGTTGCCCAGAGGATCCTATTGACTAACTGCTTGAACAGCTGGAAGTTTGCTTTCCTACAGTGCAGGGTCCCGACTTCACTCCTCGCCTGTCCCACATCCCTCAGGACCGAGAACTCCACCAGTGCACGATCGCTGCAGCCCAGGCTGCCTCCCACCGTGACTTCGCTGACTACCTCGTTCGCGCTGGTGACCCTCAGGCCCAGCCTGGGTTTATCAAAAACAGGTGAGGGACAGGGAGCCAGGAAGTGGGATACCGCGGAAGGGAGAGGAACAGGGAGCAGGACGCGGGGATAGAGAGCCCACGAGAGCCACAGAGAGAATGGCAGAGAAATGGAACGAGAGAAAAAACAGGGACAGCGAGCGGGACAGAGAAGCGAAGCAGTAAGTAAGAGGACTAGGGAGCAGCCCAAAGGGTCAGAGAGAGTAAGAGATGAACAGGAAGGAGGACAGGGACAGCAAGATGCAGAATAAGAAAAAAACAGGGACAGCAAGCAAGACAAAGGCGGGGGGGGAGAGAGAGAGAGTGAGAAAGAAAAGGAAAGAGGGCGAAAGATACGAGGGCAGGGACATGGAATGGCACATACGGGTGCAGAGAGGAAAAGAAGGCCAGGGAGCAAGCCAGAGAAATTCTGGGGAGAAAAAAAGAGGCAGACGCAGATCAGGACAAAGGGATGGAAAAAGAAACGACAGCGCTAGGCTGCAGGACAGAGACGACAGAGGATGAAAAAAAGAGGGAGAGGGAGCAGGGCAAAAGCGCAGAGAGAAAAAGAAAAGGGAGCAGCAGAGCAAGAGAGAGGAAGAAGGAGCAGGACAGAAAAAGAGAGAGAAGAGGTACAGGGAAGCAGGGAAAAAAGAAAAAAAAAAAATCACAGCAGCACAGGAAAGAGAGGGACTGGGACACAGAAGAGGGGCCACAGGGCCCCGAGGACCCGGGACTCACCGCAGCTCTCGCTCTAGGCGCTGCCGGGAGACTTGGACCGTTCAGACGCTTCCTTCTCCTTCTCTCCTCCTCCTCCTGTAACTCCGGTCGCTTGGCTGTGCTCCACCTAAGAGAATATGTGGGCACCTCGCAGCTCTTACGAGACAGGGCTTCCTAGACGCGTAGCCTTGCTCGCGCACTACACGGCCGTACCGCGCTTTTGGTGATGCATACAGACCCCGCGGTGCACACAGGCGGTCTGGCCTCCTGTGGACTACAAAGAGGGATCCTTCCGCATGGGGAGAGGCAGGGTCTCTCTTGCCTGCAGCGGGAGAGGCAGCTGCCAGCCAGACGGCCTTCGCTTTCTTCCTATTTACCGTTCTCCAGCCTCTCCAGCTTCAGCCGCGGCAGCTCCTGCCCACAGCCAGTAAGCGCTCCGCCTGTCCCATTTCACCCCGACACCGCGAGGAGAGCGAGGCCGGGCAGAGACAACCCACGCAAGCCTGAGGCGGGCACAGTCAACAGCATCCCTAGGGGAGGAACAGACAACCTTGCCCTCAGCACAGCCTCTGGGAGAGGGAAAGAAGAAGCAGCGACAGTTATTACTGTAGCTCCCTGCCCGGACGGAGCCCCTCCTTCCGCAGGGACTTCTCCCAAGTGACAAGTGATAGGACAAGAGGAAACACCACAGGTCGCATCAGGGGAAGTTTAGGCTGGATATTAGGAAAAATTTCTTCACCGAAAGGGTTGTTGGACACTGCAACAGGCTGCCCAGGGAGGTGGTTGAGTCCTCATCCCTGGAGGTTTTTAAAAGACATGTGGATGAAGTGCTTTGTGACACGGTTTAGCAGTGGACTTAGCAGGGTTGGGTTAACAGTTGGACTTGATGATCTTAAAGGTCTTTTCCAAGCTAAATGAGCCTGCGATTCTGTGACTTCTGGAGATGCTGCTCCTTCCCTGCACGGCTGCTAACGGCACCCGCGTTAAGGAAGAATCAAGCACATTCGAGGGCCAGCTTGCCGCCACCAGGACATGGCTCGGGAGTGGCCTGGGGCTACGGGACAGGCCTCACGGGAGGTGCCGGAGCTGGGGGCAGCTGCACGGGGGGCAGCTGCGGGGCCGGGGGAGGCTCGGGGACAGGTCTGGCGAGTTGGGGGGACAGCCGGGGGCTGCGCCTGGGCGGCCGTCCGCCTCCTTCCCCTCTTCCCCTCTGCCAGCTCTCGGCTGGCTCCCGGGGGCTGCCCGGACCCCGCCCGCCTCCAGCTGAGCGGGAGCCTGCCGCAGCGGCCGGTTCGAAGCCTCCCGTCCTGCCACCCCGGGCAGCGGCAAGCAGGAGACACCCCCGCACGGCCCCCCACCCCCGGGGCCACCACCGCCTGGGACGTTCAGGGTCCAAAAGGGACGCCCTGCCCCGCTCACCTTTTCTCCCGCGCCGCAGCCGCAGCCTGGCCACGCTCGGCGACCGCTCTGCTCCTCCCGCGGCTCACACCGACCCCGCCACGGCCACCCGGGGCAGGGCAGCACCGGCGGCAGCCCCTCCCCAGCAGCCCCTTTACAGGGAGGGGCCATCACCAGCAGCCCCACTGGCCCCACCTGGGGCTCCCCCAGCCCGCAGCTGCAGCCGCAGCCCCTTACAGCCACTCTATCACCTCCTCCCCTGGACTCTGTGACAGCCGCTCTCCAAGTGCACAGCCCTACAGCCACAGCCGGGACTGCAAAGGACACGGCGAGTCTTTATTCATTAAGGCATAGAAGTCCCGAGGGCGACTGTGCTTCGGGGCTCGGTGCCGGTACACTGCCCCTTCGCCGGGCTTCCCGGATGTAGCGCATGCGCGGTGGCTGCTTCTCGTCGCTCTCTGCTGCCACCTGGTGATAGTGGTGCGGTACTGCAGTCCGAGCGATCCGCATGCGCAGTGTTGCTTTTTTTGCCGCGCTCGCTGCTTCTCTCATGTGACCAAAGTCCGGTACTGCAGACGGGCTCCGCGCATGCGCAGTGGCTGGGGTTTTTTTACAGCGCTCGCTGCCGCCACCCTGTGACCAAAGCGCGGTACTGCAGCCCGAGCGTCGCGCATGCGCAGTGTGTCCTTTCTGACTGCTCTCGCTGCTGCCACCCTGTGGCCAAAATGCGGTACTGCAGCCCGAGTGCTCCGCATGCGCAGTGGCCGCTTTTTTGCTGCCCTCAGTGCTGCCGCCCTGTGACCAAAGCCCGGTACTGCAGGCTGGGCGCCGCGCATGCGCAGTGGCGGGGTTTTGCCGCCCCTCGCTGCTGCCACCCTGTGACCAGAAGGCGGTACTGCAGTCGGACGCCGCGCATGCGCAGTGGCGGGGTGTTCTCCGAGCTCGCTGCTGCCACCCTGTGACCAACGTCCGGTACTGCAGCCTGGCCCGCGCATGCGCAGTGGCGGGGTTTTCGCCACGCTCGCTGCTGCCACCGTGTGACCAAACCCTGGTACTGCACGCCGAGTCCTGCGCATGCGCAGTGGCCGCCTTCTGGCCGCGCTCAGTGCTGCCGCCCTGTGACCAAAGCCCGGCACTGCAGCCCGGGGGCCGCGCATGCGCGGTGGCTTTCCCTGGGGCCCGAAGTTAAGCCCTTTTTGCCCCAAAACTATTTCCTTTTTTTTTTTTTTTTTTTTCTTTTCTCCCCATGGCAAACTCACAATCAGGGGATCGGGGTATTTTCATGCCATGGGGGCAGGTCCTGTCCCGTCCCCCCACCCGCGCGCACGGCCCCTTTTAAGAGTCTGGTGCATCACAGACGTTGACACTCACGGAGCTGTTGACACACAGCCCCCACCTACGGAATGTGCTGATGTTGTGTACAGCATCTATTGCCACTGGGGTATCCCTTTAGAGATACAGGTCTTGACACAGAGAACTATTTACGCTTCTCTACAACACGTTCAGACTGACAAAAGGGTAAGTAGAGATAACAGAGCTCCGTTTAGACCCTGCCTCTTGACACTACACGGGAGTACCTATTCAGACACCTGCTAACACTTACCTGCTTAGACCACGCAAGTTTGGACTTAGGTATTTCGACACCCGAGTATCTTTGCAGACCTCGCTATTTACACTTGTATCTGGTTACGCAGCTGTACACTCAGATCTCCGTTTACGCTTCTGCCTCTTTAGACTTACCAGGTAACGCGTAGCAAGTGCAGCCAGCTCTGTTCAGAGCTCTTTTCTATTTTAAACACCTCTGTGTTGTCAAGCATGTCTTTTTTTTTTTTTTTTTTAGCATTTTAAGGTCCTTTATTTAATTTCTACATACACGAGTTATTTTTGTATTTTAAAACCCTATCTCTCTCTATTTAGAATATTCTATATTCCAAATTCCCTTTTATAATATAGTAGATAGAGGGTTTTATTTTTAAATCCTTTTATATATATATTAAATGAGCATTTTTTTTTAGTAACTACAAAACCGAGACTTTTCTCTATTTCAATGCCTCACACCCATATTTAGAGTTTTTAAATTTTTTTTTTTTTTTCCTCTCCACTCAACCCCATGAATTTTCAGGCATTTTTGGGCTGGGACCCCCCTTTTTTGGCAGGACCCCCCTATGACCCACCAACCCCCACTCACCTGCTCCTCCACAGCATCATCACATCCACCGACCCCCCCCCTGCCTCTGGTGTCATTTGGGGCACCCCATCACACCCCCCAGACCCCTCCAACCCCACCCTTTTTATTCACAAGCACACACACACACACACACCCCCAAAAAAAAAAGACACAAAACAAGGGAAACTGCCCCAACCAGCAGCTCATTCCTTTAATAATGTCATTCACGTATGTACATGCCCCCCCCCCAAGGGGGGCTCTGCTAGACAAACAAAGAGGGGGGTGGCCCCCCCAAACGGTTGCAGTCCCCTCGGACCCCGTCCCCCAGGCCGGCAGCTGCCCCACGGAGCGTGCCAGAGGATGGTGCCACGTCTCTTGCTCGGGCTCTGCTCTGCGATGCTCCACCTCCGTTCCAGTGCCGGGACGGGCTGCCCTGGACCACAAACGTCCCCGGCCCTTGCCCTTGCCCTGCTGCTGCACATCCCGCTTGCTCGGCCAATAAAATTGGAAGTGAAGGGTAAAACTTCAAAAAGAGGAAAATAAAAAGAATAAATTTCAGTAATTCACTTGATAACAGAAGGTGTGTGGATGTCTACATCCGTCCAGGAAAAATACGTATACTGCAATGCAAAAGGAAAATCAAATACTTTTAATTTGTCTCGCGTCGCTGTGAATTGATACCATTAAACTGTCTAGCCGCAAAATGCACACAGTTTGACTAGGGCTTTTTTCTCTGTGCGTCACGCAATTAGGAGGGACATCCGGCCAGCTGCACTGCCCGAGAGACGCTACTGAACTGCCAGGGAAACGCGCCACTGAAAGCGAGACGGACACCAAGTGCTTCAGAGCGCTCCGTCAAAATACTGGCAAAGAGCCCCGTAACCTTCTACGGCCTCTCTTTTTAAAGATTTAGAACAAACACCTACCTGCTTAAATACACCTAGTCAATCGTATGCTACAGCTATTTGGCACTTACAGTTTAAACAATCCAAGTCCGTTTTTAAACGATACAATTGTAACTTTTTAAAAAAAAAAAAGTTTCACTGATGACAGAAAAATCGGCGAGATAAGAAGTCACCCATACGGTTTCGCTTTTGAAAAGGAAAAATTAAATCCCCAGTGCTTCAATACATAAGGCTACCGAAAAGGACTGGCGAATTTGCCAATGCTTTTGGCTGCACCGAAGCATGCGGAGGAACACGTTTTTATGGTATCTCGACTGTTACAACTGAGAACCTGCAGACCAGCGACGCCATCAACTTTTGGAAGCCGCGCTACTACGCTCGGGTCTCTGGAAGAAAATGGACCTTTTTTGGGGGGTTTTGGTTTGGGTTTTTTGGGGGTTTTTTTTTTTTGGAAGAGAGTGAAAAGTCTTGTTGCTGATGACTTCTACTGCCAAGCACAACACCTCTGAAGTACCGCTCCGAGAGGAAGTTCATAAAATGCAACTTCTTTGAACGAGAAAGATTTCGATGCCGGAAAATCTCTTTCCGACCGAAGCAAAGAAATTACACGCCGTAGGCGAAGGAAAAAGGACGTCACTGAAGCAGTAACTCGCCAAAAGCGCATCAGGACTCGCTGTCACCAGTTGCAAGGCTGCTAATGCTTCTTGGGAAAGCCTGGAAAACCCACGGAAGCGACGCCGATTTGTCCGCGTCTCCTCTTTGACCTCGACCGCTTTTAGTACAGATGCCCGCATCTCAGTAAGGTTTACGAGTACTACTACAAGATACTTTAAAAACTTACTGACTGAAAAAGCCTAAAGCTTTTATCATTAAAACAAAGTCCGTCTCCTCCAAACATCTGAACTCTTACGAACAGCTTCTTTCCTCTTTTGGTACAAAATTATTTTCACGGTTATCATTTCATAGTAAGCGCACAGAAACAGACGATTACGCTTTCAGCAAGAGAAAATAAAGGGAGGGAAGCAAGCTTTGCATAGGCGTAATACGCTCCAGAACAGACCTTCTTGTTAGTACTCGCGTTAAAACTTTTAACGCAAAAACTATAGGAGGAGAGTTGGTACTTTCTTAACGTCAACCTTAAAGCGCATACTACAAATACCTTAGGAACAACGCGGACACACGTCGTAGACGTACCTTGTACTTGCAGACCGCTGTGGATTCTTTCCATCTGTCTTGTCCTTCCACGGCATAGCGAAGACTTCCTCACCTTATACATCCCAAGCGGAATATTTTTGCTAAAAGAGTACAGCAACACAGCTGTCCTTGTCAGCCGCCTCGTTGAAAAAAAGGAATGATTTTGTCCCGGCCGTTTCTCCAAACGGTCACGATCTTTTCAAAGCTGCGCTTGTGCCACCAAACCTGCTTAGGGTCCCTCCCAGCTTTTGACTGTCCTTAGATCTAAAGGCACACGCTCTATTCCGTCGTCCCACAGCAAAAATACAAAGACCCAGAGCACGACCCTGTGGATGTCCACACACCTCGCCGTTTTCACGCGGAGCCGCTGAGCATTCCTGCGAGCGCAGCTGCACGCGCCGGATTAGTTGCACCTACGCCGGGAGTCGCCGATGACGCTTTCTGAACCTTTAAACCGAAAACCGCATCTTGACATTTCGCCACCGCAGAAACGATCCGCAACGAGAACTGTACAAACACGCAGTAACACAAATTGCAAGCCCGCAGCAGCGACAGCCGCAGCAACATTTAGGCCAGGAACAAGGGAGAAAAATAAAACAGCTTCATCTCGTGCACAGGAAAGCAGCAGACAGAGGAAAGGGCCAGCATTCACAGCCCTTACAGAAAACAGGCATTCTCCTCCCATTCCTAAACCCATCTCTTAGGTCTAAATATCACAACGCCACTAGAGCAATATCGAGAGTACGGAAGAACAGCCCTGCCACTGGACATCCCATTGACTGGCGCGATTTACATAGCGGGACACAGACAGAAGCACGTGTTTTTCCACGCACAACCCTGAATTCCCAGAAAGTTTAGGCTTACCAAAAATAGCCACTTGGAACATACTGCCAAACAACACTGGGCAATAAACCTTTGAGGTGTCCGACAGGCGCAAGTTGCTGGTAACTCGCTCTTTGCTTCCCGTCGTCGTCGTTCTTCCTTCAGAAATTCTGCCTGTAGCCAAGTTACCCACTACGGGTTCAAGCATTTACCTTCCTGGTAGCACCAGCACATTTACACAGGCAAGTAACTTAATCGCTCTTCTAAAATTATCCAAACGAAAATTACAGCCACGAAAGAGGAGCGAAAGAGAAGTAAAGGAGAGATCAGGCAGCAAAAGAGCTCTGCAGGCTGGCACCAGTCAACACCGCGCTCTTAAAAAGACCCACAAAACCCCAACCAACCAACAACAAAACGAAACCACGACCTTGCGGTTGGTTGGTTTGTTTTCTGTCGGTGCTCATTCCCAGCATACTGTCTTGTCAGAGCATGAAGCGCAGATGGTCTGTATCCCGATGACCTTTGCACGCAACGAATACGTGTTCAGAAATAGTCCAAATCTCTAAGACCGGTGTCATCTTTATGGTTTTAATGAACATAACTCCATCTTACTGACCTATGCCTCGCTGAGGAAACTAATTAGCTTTTAAGCATAGCCTATCTTGGGGGGAGGGAAACAAAATGTGTTAAGAGACTGAAAAAAAATTACGATTCACAGCTCCCAACCATGAGGGAGTAGTGGGGAAATTAATGAATGAACAGCAGCAACATTAAGTGAAATTTGGCTTTAATTCTGATCACGTACTTAAGCGACTCTCCAAGTCTATACCTCAATCCTATGAGAGACTAGTCCTTTTTCGGAAGGACAAACTTCTTAACTGAGAAGTCCTAGATTGAAGACTCCACTGAATAGAATGAGGATTGAGCCACGGGACAGCATGCCATCAACACTCTATAGTGGGGGGAAAAAAACAAATTTCAAAAAAGAAAAAAACAAAACAAAACAAAACAAAAATCGAGCTTAAGTATCAGTTTCCATCATGTTTAATTCATGACATTTCTACTGGCATCTAGGTGCTCAGAAATTAACTATACTGACACCACGCGTTACTGAAAATTTAGTTATGCATATAAAAATAAAAGGCTATTTCCAACTTGCCCATAAAATCGGCACGAACAAACAGAAGAGAAAGACTCGACCCTAAAGAAGATAACGCGCAGCTCTTAATGTATCGTAGATGAAAGTCCATTCTTTTACCTGAAAGGAAAACATTCTTAACTACCCAGGGACCAATTCAGGAGCGAGGCGTGCTCTGTTAACCGCCCATTTTCCCTCGGCTTTTCCGCACTGGCAGCAAATTTGCCTTTTCTCTGTGTTTGATGCAAAATATCTGTAGTGCCCTTGAATGAACTCGCAAGATTTTCTCCCCGCTCCCCCAGCCCCACGCGCGCGACTACCTGAGCAGCACGCGGAATCAACCACGCAGGACTTTCTCCACGTGACGCAGAAGGCGGCGCTGGGAAAAGAGGAGGCAGAAAATGAACTGGTTTGTCGCACCCAGCCAACGGTGAAAACACAGGGGAGGATTCTGCCAGAGGGGCCGCGTGGGGCTGGGCGGCGCACCCCAGGAGCTCCGACCGGCCGGTTTCTCTCCCCTTTGCCAGGTACCAGGGAGACGAGGATGCCTCGTGCTGCCGCCTCGCCCTCGCTCAGGGGCTGCCTGGGAGGGGGACCCCCCCGTCCAGGTTCCCCGAGGGCAAAAGTTGCCCTCGGGGAACCTGGGACGGGAGAGACCCTCCAGGCAGAGAGAGGTGCGTGGCGTGGATTTAAGCCCCGAGGCCCCGAGGGAAGAGGCTGGGCCCGCTGGCAGAAGGATGACTCGCCTCCCTGCGGCTCGGAGCTCCTCGCTGGAGTCAGCCCTGCCTGCGCCTGGCTGCTCCTCAGCCGCGCTGGGAGTGCCGGCCAGCCGACGGATGCTCCGGCGAATAGACGCTCCAGCTAACTGCAGCTCCTGCTCA